>NW_009706234.1:70554-171726 GCF_000703405.1 Apaloderma vittatum | reverse complement strand
ACAGAACACAAAGCACCACCACCCCCCCCCCCCCCCCCCCCGATTTATGGGGAAAGACTGAATCAGCTAGGGACTTTCAACCTAAAACAGAAGAAAAAAGATCAAACACAGGGGGTGTGGTATCAGTCTTCAAGCTCAGCAAGCAAAACATTGCCTGACTGCCATATTTGGATGCTTATGGCTCTTGGTGTTAGAATTAGCTTCAGAATAAGATCATTCAGTAGGCCCATGCATGCTCCAGTTAAACCTCTTTACTGGTGTTGATATGCTACACCACCACAATGGGGATCAACATGTACTCTAGGAAGGACAAGGATGCTATACTCATCATTCCCAGTACTTGGCCCTGGCCTAGCCCTGCTTGGGAGACATGATGAGACACCAACACAGGACTGTGTTAGTTGCAGGCACACTGAATTTACTGAGAGTTTCTCTTGACTAAAGTGTTTATAAAGCATGCTAGTTCAAGGAACAATGAACTATATATTATGTATTGCCTTTGACTGGAGAAAAGTATAGAGTTTGTGAATTTTCTACTGTAGTTGGCTCAAATACTTTACATTCTTTTAAAGATTTGGTAACAAAGAGTGTCTAAATCAATGTGATTCCTCTAGCACAAGTTCAATGGGCAGTTCTGAGCAAGTTTAGATAAGGTATCTCTGAGGAAAGACTGTGAAATTGTAATGGAAAGCTGTCTGTCAGCCAAAAGTGAAATTAAACATTATTATACTGCCGTCTGGAATTCGTGACTCAGAGATAATCCCCAAACTATGTAGAGTCAGAGAGAGAGAAGAAAATCCTCTGAACTTCATTTTATTCATCTTGCCCACAGCTCATTAATCCCAGTAAAAACTCTCTTTGTTCTCTTCCTTACCTGTGCACCCTTCCAAATTTAGCTTTGCTGTCATTACCCTTGAGTAGTTCTACATCACAAAATAATTTTGCTCCAGAACTGTTTCAGTTACTATGAAGTTATGTGGAGGAGGAAGCTTATGTGAGCAGGTAAAAGTGACTTGGTTTCAGGGAGTCACCTTGATCTAACGTAAGGGTAAAAGGCTGGGAGACCTCTTCTTCCCCCTGCCTTTAAGGCTGCTATCCTTTGTCATAGAAAGTCAGGTAAATCCACCGATGTGTTGACCTGATGTTTTTCCTCACTACAGCTTTCGCTATTTGCATCAAGACCATCACTGGGACAAATTTCTGGAAAGTTACCTTCAGCTGCACATGCACTATGACTTTCCTTCAATGTGAATTCCTTAGCAAGGCAGTGATTCACAAATAGATGAGTTGCCTGTTGACCACTGTCTTAAACTGAGATTAGAAAAGGTTCTACTGCCACTCTTACTTTTGTTAAGCTTGACTCTGCCAAACTAAAGTCATTACTGAAAGTCATAAAGGTTTACATTAGCAGAAATTAAGAGGTAGAGTTAACATTCTTTATTACGAAAATCAAGACACATTCATACAATCCAAAACTTGCTAATAAGTTGTTATTTCTTTTCATATCCACAGTTTCCTTAGCCTGGCAAAAGAAAATCACCAAGAGATGGTCAAAGCACCATCTTTTATAACCCAAATCATCTAGATTACACATTCATTTATATATATCCCACAATACATCTGCAGTATCTTATTCCAATAACTAAACATCATTTCATTTACATTTACAAAAATTCCAGATTTTAACACCATTCAGAGCACAATAACCTCACAGAGATTTTGTCAAAATCCTTTTGGATTGCAGTGACTGTAGCTACATTTCATTAACATCCTTGACAGTGAGACCTCACCAATGTCTTGGCAAAACTTCCTCGTCATCCAACATCAAACATTCTCACCACCCTTCAGACACATTCCATTCCAGCAATTTGGCACAAACCCATTCATTGTTGCCTTTAGCCACTTAATCAGTGCCTGCTTCTGTGTAAAAAACAGATCAAGACTTCTGCTAAATCAACCCACCAAGCTCCCAGACCTAGGGGCCTCAGACATATTCAGTACCTGCCCGGTTATATCATTTAGCAAAGACTTTGGTATGATCAGATAGAGCCAGAAAAAGTGGCTTCATGTTCCCACTGTGCTATTGGAAGGGCCTAGGGTTTATACGGAAATAGGATTGATTCCATCCTTGTATAGACTGGGAAATACCTAAGGACATAAGGCTCTGCTTGCAGGTCTTTCAAGATCATAGGCTGACTGAGTTTTAAACAGCAGGCATGAAGGAACATTTTGTTCGTATAGTGAAAATTAACAAAAGTTATGAAGTAAGTTGTCAAAACCAGTGCAAATAAGTTACAGTTTAAAAGCAGTCTCCATTTCAATAATCATTGATGTCACAAATCAGAAAGATAAGGAGAAAATCTGTCATTTTACAAAATTTTTCATCCTGTGTTGTTGTTGGATATTTCTTTTTTTATTATTTTTTAGTGAGTAGAAAAGGAAAAGAAAATGTTGCCAGTTTTTTCTTTCTTTACTTGTATTTCAGTTTGTTCATTTTCTGCTGCTGCATCTGACTCAGAGACCCCTTATCAGAACAGGCCAGTGCAGCTTCACAGGCTGTTTTTACAGCTCTGCAAACAGAAATCCTCAGACTGGTCCCTCCAAAGGACACCAGACTATCACAGTCTCATCCATATTCTACTTTTCCCTGTGACTTGAAGTCCATGAAATCCCTCTCCTCAAGCCTTTTCAAAACTGTTTACCTAGTTTGGTGATTTTCTCTCAGTTTTCCATAGTTATTCTCCCTGGAGTGTTAATTCTTTTCCCATCAGAAAGTGTTTCCTGCAGAAACTCTCACTTCTTATGTGAGTGATTCTTTTTCTATCAAACTGAAGAGCATCAACAATCTTCAGTATAACATTTCTCCAGTCTAAGTCATTTCCTTCCCTTATAGGAAGAGCAAGCAGTTAACAATACTTTGCATGTGAAGGGATTTTTTCAAATGTGCACTCTATTAACCTGAAGGATGAATCATACCTCACCATAGCATCATTAGATAAATACACATCCTGTTTAGAAACAGATAAAAAGAAACCTCTGAATGTAACCTATGCAGTTTATAGAGGTGAGTCTAAGATAAAACCCTGGAAAAAGGGATACTTACAACCATCCACAGAGTATTTTTCTCTCCCCATTAAGATTTTCTGGAGGGTAGCCATCCAAAACAATCTGCCATGAATATCAAAAGGACTCCCAGTTATCCTTCAGAGAACCAGCCCTATTTCCTTTGCAAAAGATGCAAATAAATTAAACAGTAAAATAAGTACTTTTGACCTCAACATTTGACTTAAATGTTAGAGAGCCAGCACTTTTCAGTTATCTCTTATACATTTATCTTAACTTATAATTGTTCAGTGCTTTTCCATTAGAAAAGAATTATGCTGAAGAGCTCTTGATTCCATAAACAAAGCCCATTTTCCACAAGCATTGTGAATTTAATACTTGTCCTCAGTCTATCCTACTGATAAATGCTCACTGTTGTGAGGAATTAATGGTGTGCCCATGTCAATTTGTATCTAGCTATTACAGCTTTGACGCAATCTTACAGTCACATGCTGAGTTCAGGAACACCAGAGGAGATCTGATTGTGACATCTGTTAAAATAAACTTTAAGAATAATGCTAGAACAATGCAAACTATTAATATATAGCATTTTGCAGCATTGGATATGCAACGTAGTTTGGAGTTTAAAACACTTGTGCACACACTGGATAGAACAGAATGAATACAAGCACCTATAAAATCCAAGGTGGTTTGTTCTGTAGTTGAATAGATCCTGTTTAATTCATTGACTTTGCCTGGATGGCCATGCTACTGAAGCATTATTATAAATAACTTGCTAGGAAGAAAGACAAGGGCTTAGTGGCTAGAACAGTCTTTGATTAAAGGGAGATGTCTATATTTAGTATGAGTTTGACATACAATGTTTCACTTGTTCATATTTAAAAGGCAAAATCTGGGCTTCACTGAGGCCAATGAAAAACTGCCTTCTTACTTCAGCACAGTAAGAATTTTAACTCAGAAGCTGTCTCTAAATTTCTATATTATATTCAAAGAAATGGATTTATGCTATTGTCGCCACTATAAAAATGTCAATATTCCATTTGCTAAATATATAGAGTGATAGTAAACGGATGTGCCTTCAGCTATCTGAAAGGCAGGTAACAAGTACACACTGACTGTGACTCCTCTCATGACCAGCAGTGGAAGATCAGCCATGGAGTGGGTTTCTTCCCGTTCTGACTTAGGTTGCTAGAACATCTAGGATGAATATTTGGAGATGTTATTTGCTTCCTATTCCTTATAGAAGATGTCTAGAAAATATATGCTTAGGCCTAGTCAACTAATATTTGGGCATTTAGATTGAAGTGTGTTTAATCTCACCCACAAAGCTTCATCTCAGAAACAGCAAGGTTCCTTTTTATTTCTTGCTGTCTTGTGAGGTAATCTTCTTGATTTCTGTAGACCTAGCTGTCCCTAAACAGGTTGATGGCATTTATTCTCATAGCAATATTGACTTTTACTCCTTTCCCGGTGCTACCCCTGATCATATGTTTATAGATAGAGCAACATTATCTCCACTGAGCTATTAATTGACAGACTAAATAAACCACGTATACATCTCCCCTTCTAATCTAGGCTCTCCTTGGATTTCTCTTCTGATGATCTTTTCTCTGATCCTGCATTACTGAATATCACCTTTCTAGACTATGGTAGAATTTTGCAGTGTTCCAGATAAGCTTCTACCAGACTCACTGCACTATAGTAGCAACCCTTTCTTGTTTTACCTTTCTAGATGCATTCCCCAGTTATCTTATTTCTGTCCTCAACTTCTATTTATCGTTCGTTATCAAAGTTCTAGTCACGATAAATCTTCCACTTTGTTTTTGTTACTGTTACAACATCTGATTCAAAATATGTCAGATATGTCAGTTGTAACAATAGTTCTGTCATCACACGAGATGTAGAGACAAGGCCCAGCCTGTGGCCTCACTGTTCCTGCCATGAGAAAGGTCAGGGAAACATTAGAGCTGAAGACCTTTGAGAGCTGGCTTGCTTTTCCTTCTGCTTTTGGGGAAACCGGAAAAATGGGGGCAGTGGGAGCAGTTGTACCCACACATGCCAACCCACCCTTCAGCATGACTTGCAGAGCTCTTGAATTTCACAGACACATAAAAGGGTGTCAGGAACTAGGGCTACAGCACCTCTGTGGGCACGAGAACCAGTATAAGTATAGGTGCTTTTTACCAAATTCATAGAATTATTTTCCTGTCCCTGTACCAAATAACAGCTTTGTAGCTGGACAGAATGACGTCTATTCCCACATCTACATAAAATTCGTCTGCTACATGTTTCTTCTTGCAGTTAAAAATACATGAAAGCATTCATAACTTGATGGTAATTCAGCCTTGAAAGTGGCTAATGGCTTATTCAGGCTGCAAGACTAGTGAGAACTCTGTACTTGTTCCTATTAAATTTATTCATCCTGAGAGACTTCCAAGTAACACTAATAAGGAGCGCTGACTTCGTAAGAACAGAAAGAAAAAGCATTCCTGTTTCATCCTCTCTGTGGAGGGATGTGGGAAGGCAGCATGAGGATTCTAATAAGAAAGAATGGCTTGGGTACAGTTGTTTGAATTATTGCTTGTGAGTAAATGAGGGTTTTTTTCCGTTACTCTTTTTGTGTATATCATTCAAAGCTTTACCCTAATTTCCTCAACTGGGCTTGCATTTTTAAGAATTTACAACATAACTTGGGGCACTTTCTTAATAATACCTACCATTTGTCTACATATATGCAATGTTGTGACCCAATTGTTAGAAGAGAAAGAGTATAAACTATTAATTTTACAAAAGAGTTCTGTTTTTCCGTTGTTCCAGCCCCTGTGATACTTTGTACTGCCCATTACTCATGCACACGCTGAGGCTGAATTCAGTTTTTCTTCTCTCTCTTCACCTCCATGAAAAGTTTCAGTCCAGATTGTCAGGAACTACGTTTATGAGCAGCATTATGCTGTTCTGAACTCAGTCTGCACCAGTATTTATTCTCTAGGTCCTACGTTGTTCCTCACCTACCCTCTGCCATAAGCTACCGATACTGTCACAAATGTTTGTTTTTGAAGCAATTTGACCTAAACCTAACAGTTAAAAAAAACAAACCAAAACTTGAAAGCATTTCCAACTCTAACAGATGCTCAGTGAGCATGTGGATGTAAACTGATGGACAAATTGAGAGAGAGGTCACAGTCACTTGAAGAAATTAATAGGATATGTTACTAATTGTGTTAAGGAACAAATCTCCATTTGCTAATTTCTAATTCTGGGTTGGGTCCACCACTGGTTGTACTCACTAGCTGTGACTGACCACAGAGGCCTTCCACCTCTTCCTGCACCCACAAATCTGAACCTATTTTATCCTCAATTTGGACATCACTATTACTCACACAGATGACATGACAGAAGTGCAGATCAAAATGCCCCTTTGAGTGGGAGATGCTCTTACTGAGCTAGCACTACCTTCACACCTGCCATAAGGAAGAGTTTTTCAAAGTTCCACAAGGAATTAGACCCCATGCTTCCCAAAAGAGACACATACTTCTAGGCTGGAAACTACTACTAAAGAGGACACACAATATTATAAAATAAAAAAAAACCTGCACCAAATCAGTTGACATTAATGAGGCTGAATATATATATTGCTATTAAAGGGAACTTGTGCCAAGGTTATCCTAAAATAATCTACTACTGCTCTGCTTGTGCTCCTTAATCAGATCTCATAACACTTTTAATTAGAGAGCAATACTATTAAGCCCAGAATAATGAAACCAAATAATTCAGTAATTGTAGAAGAGTGACAGGCTTATCTGCATTCCTTTAACTTTTACTTCAAAAATATTCTTGACTTTCAAGCTGCCATATTGCATTAATATTTTGACTTCTCATTTTATTTTCTGTAAGACTCCTGAAAAAGGTAATTTTCAAGGAAATAAAAAATAAATCCAACTTTTGAAACAGACACTTTGTGCTACTCTAGTATTTAAAATCTGAAAGTGAGACTGAAAGCAGAAAAAAAAAAGGTGAAGAAATGAAAGGATCACAGAGAAATATTTTCAAGTGGAATAGTTAGTTTTCCATATAAAAATAAAAATTATGGAGGAAAAAAAATTGCTAATTAAAACTTTCTTATCATCTTGTATGGCATTTGGCTATAATTTTTAAAATGTTTCAGTGATCTAAACAGCTATACTGTTTTTCCACGTTTAATGATCTATGCAAAACACAAAACCTTCATTTGCTGTCTTTCAAAGACTTGATTATAAGCTATTCTATGAATTCACGGATTTTCAGGAATAGTCCTAAATTACTATGTGTCTGTGCATATGGAAAAATAATGAGGTGGTATTCCTTGAAAGGAAACATCTCCATACATTCAAATAATTGTATAAATTAGCACAAACAGTTAGAGGAAGTAGACTTCTCAACTTCATTAGTTATTATTCATTTTTACATGGAACTCCAGGAACAATAGTCTTATGTTGCAGCATTATATCATAACTTATGTATCTGCCATTCTCATGATTTTTATAAAAGTAACACAGCACCTGCTAAGAGAATTTTTCCCACCCTACTGGGAAGAAACAGCAAACCATTGCCTGAACAATTCACCCAGGAAAAATGTTATTGAATCACATATTTTTAAAGAACCATACATTTTAAAACACACCTGTGCTAGCCTTGGGAAACAGCTCATGAGAAACTGCAGTTTTGCTAGCAGCTAATGTGCTTTCTCCAAATATGCCGAGCTGTTTGCACAGAGGCTCCAGCTTCACTTGGGTTTGACCCTTTGAAAACTTACTTAAGATTCATGGGCTTGTACCCACCCCTATGTAAATCAGGGCTATCTCCTTTGAAGTCAACAGATGTAAAAATCTGGGTGAATAAAGGAGAATCAGGGCCTGGGGCTGTCATCCCTGCCCTGCTGCTTTTATTCAGGTTAGGATTTCAAATATGTAATTGCTATACTTTTTTTCCTGTCACTTGGGAATGAGGATCGAGGATGAGCTGTAACAAAAGGAAGAATAGGTGCAGACTTGCTTTGCAGAGCTGCAGCAGGGTGCCGGGGAAGGTAGTGGTGGCAGATTTCCAGCTCTGAATGATCTCCCTCAGCACTGCTCCAGAACTCCTTCTTTTGCTATCTCCATTCCTCTTTCAGGCAGCAGTAATAATGAGACTGTTGGTAACACTTTGTGACTTCCTAACACATTGTCATGCTCCTAAAACAGAACTGCCTCAACTCTGATGGTTTTCAAGCCTGTATCTTTCCTATATCATCTCTGCAAAATATATGAGCCTCTCACTCTGAACTGGTACCACAATTTGTGCTAGAGTGCTTGCAAGGCGAATCCCATCAGGGAAAGCTATATACTTGGTCAAAGGCTTTAACACCTGTCCACACACTGGAGGTGATTTTGCAAAACTTTGGTTGCAGCTGATGTGTTCAGCAACCTGCCAGAGGCATGTAACACAGCAGAGATTGCTGAAATAAGTAACATGATGAAAGATTATATTACTTACAGTCTTACTAACATGGTCTACACTTGAATCAGAAAACCAATTAAAAAAATTAAAGAATATTACACTCTGAGAGTGGAATTAATGCACAAGCCTACCCCAGAAGAAAACACTTGCACCTGTACTGTTCAGTTCCTATCTGAATGACAAATTAGTCTGTCCTGGCACAGAGATTTATATGCACAGATGGCTTAAGCCTCACAGGCCAAACCAAGAGTTTCATGCACACTGAAGCATTTTCAACATCATTGCTCTTTTTAAAGTTTTTTAATAAGAAAATCAAGTGCTAAATCAAAGGTTAGAATGTAAGGAGAATTTCTTTCACTTCAGAAAATGCAATAAAAACAAATAGCTCAGCATAATCTAGAACATCCACCATTAGCATTTGGGAGTGACTAGGGCTTTATGTAGAGAAGACAAAAATTGAGGCTGAATTGCAGAACACTGTGCTATTTTCTAAATGGGCAACTAACCCAATAACACAGGAAAATGCTGCATTTTACATTCCTGTATCTTAATACGCACTTCCACTACCAGAAAGATCAGTATGTGAACTGGTATTGGAGGTGGTGTTACAAGAAATTTTCAGAACACCATTACATAAGCAACCCGTGCATGTTTTTTACTTATCACTGGCTTCCCAAAGTTGCCCCTGCAATGACCTTCAGGCTCAGTGTGTATTTTCTGTGTGGGTCCAATACTTCTTCACTCCTAAACCAGAAATGAAGACACTATATTCAAATAAAATGAAGAGCCTCAGTTTTGGTGATGCAGATAAGAGTCACTGGAAATTCTCGCTTTGTTTTTGTGCATAGGCTTCTCTGGAATTTGTGCTACTGTAACTAAAAGCAGAATCTGGGAACTACTACATACCTGTTTTATCAGAATAATTAAGAAAGCAATACTGTTTTTGATGACAAATAATAGTTTAATGAAATCTCCCATGGCAAATAGATCTTCATAGTGCTATAAATGCTGGCCATCACAAAATGAACTGCTTGAAGAGCTAACATTTTAATTTGTGCTATTGATAGTGTTTTCTAACATAGAAAGAATATAGTCTTTGCAATTAAGACACAGGATTAAAACAGCTGATGCACTCATGTTTAGTGACCTACTATTGCTAACATAACGAAGAATGTGTTTTCACCTGTACTTGCAGATTTCCAGCTTTTCAGAGTGTACCCACACCTGATGGATTTTTATACTTCCTACCCTTGGGGCCCACTGCTCCGTGGGGGTGTCTTCAGTTAGCAATTGAGAAATGGGATACCAAAAGAGACAAAGAATAAACTCATGACAGAAAATGCAGCAACTTTGTTGCCCTCTGAAAGCCAGCAATAGGAAACTACAGTGGGCTGGAGACAGTCTACTAAATACTTTATGACATACAGCCCATTTTTGAATGTTTTTTTCCCCATTACACATGCATTAACACACAGGAGCCTAACACATGGAAAATCTTATCTGGCCTCAGAGAGAAAAAAGCCACCCACAATTCCATTACCTCAATCTTTGACTATTCTGAGATGATGCTACTCTCTTCTAAAGAGATTGTGCTATAGTTTGCTCTAATTCTGATGAATACCAACTTGGGTTTTAAATATACCTTTGAAACAATCATCATACCAGCACAGGCTTTATCTACTACATTCATCACTTGCACCTCAGCAGACTATTCCTCCAAAATCTGCTTTGGTTAGACACTGCATTATACAATGCTACCCCATTCCTAGCCACAAAACTTTCAAAAACCAGGCAAAACGCCTAATCTAGGACTGTACGCTACATTAAAATACCTTATTTCATTTTTTACACAAGGATTACTGTTTCCCCAGATTTCAAATGATTACTATGGACCATGCAAAATGCCACAGACCACAGAAGCTACAATTTTAAATTGATGTTTTTATTGATTAATCAGGCATTGAATCAAGTATTGTAAAATAAACAGATTTTGTTCTTAAAAAAGTCCAGAAGAATACCATTCATAGCAAACTTGTTTCCTTATAGTCATACAAAATATGAAATTGTTCAAGAAACAAGCATAAAAGGAACACCTGACTGTCAGTTCGTGTATGTACATATGTGTGTACGCATATACACAAATTACATACTATATTTGTGCATATACTGGGGTATGTGTACACATACATATGCGTACATACACAAACATATATGCACAAAGAGTACTGACTGAATCAATAGTCCGCTGGAGAAATGTGGCTTAGCTCCAACTGAAGTATTCTGTGTTAAAGTGATACAGAAAGTCCTGTAGATAACAGATCATTATTTTCCCATTGGCCAAAACCATGATCTGTCTTTAGACTTACAGTCTAACTTTACAATGAAAATATGTGAGATCATTTGGAATCTTTCTCAATTCATGATATTACTTCCATCCAGCTCAATCTCCACCACCACTGTATGGCCAATTAATGAGCAGTCTTTTCAGTTTGTCACTACTGAAATCAGCTTTGAGATTTATTATTGCTAACAAAAAAGAAGATACACAGCCTTGCTATATGTACTTTGTTAATACACCCTTTCCTTTTAGGCAGAAACTTGGCAATAACCCTAAATTAAAACTCTTTTCCTCCTGCGTATTTTTATCACTGCTTTGCATCAGTCACCTTCTGTCAACTCATCATAATAATTTTTGTGCCAGCTCAGCTACCTCCCAAACATCCCAGGGCAGATCATCTGGGCAATGTACATCAGACTGTATCCATAACATTGTGCTTAATTACAAAATGTAATGTTTGGGGGTTTATCTACTTTTTTATTTTGAGGGTATACTTTTCTTGATTCTTAAAGACACTGTGAAAACACTGCAGCTCACTACACGTACACATTTTCCCTTATTTATGTCAACTCTAGAAAGACCTGTGGCTCCTACCTGTGAACTGGGGATGCAGCCCCAGATAAAACCATGGTACGAGCAATGTACTGCCAGATTTTTCTTCATTTAATTCAACGGTTAGCAGGGTGTGTAAAGGGAAATCAAAGGAGCATGGGTAGACATTTATTTTCTATTAAAAAAAAAGGAAAAAAACAAATAGGTGTGTACGTATTCCTCATCTTGCTCATAACTTTTCTACATCATCATAAGGCAAACTGTAGTACAGCTTTGTACCAGGAGATTCAGTATTTTAAAAATTTGAAGCTTTGCTTGGGATCATTTTATTTTGGACCCATTAGCGAACAAAGTGCAGTAAGGCATCCTTTTCAAAAGACACCTAAAGCATGGTTATAAATTAACGAGCAAACCTTTTCTTAAAGCTGATAATACAATTTATCCTTCTTCTACACAGGCAGATTTTCATCACTTGCATAGTAACAAAACGATGTAGGAAAACCATTCTTTTAAAGTTGTCATATGCCTCAGGAGTCTCCCAAAATAATCATTTATACATAAGCATTGTAGAAACTACAGAGGGCTTCTATTCTGTAGAAGGAAAAGGAGAAAAACGCACCCAATTCAGCTTTGAGATAAAGTAGGAGCAAGCTCTACTGCCTTCACTAAAGTTCATCCACCAGGATGAATGCAGGGCCTGCCCACGCTGCTGCTGCTGAAAACTTGCTATTTGCTTCTCATTCACAAAGAGAAACTGTGCTTTCCCAAACAACCCAGGACAATGATAACTATGAGTAAACTCCAGCTGCAGGGTTTCTTCATGCAGCACATGTGAAACAGATTTCCTTGCTTTGTTATAGAGACTACATTGTGTATGACAATGAAATATTTGTACTTCATTTAAAATCAATGGTAAAGTGGCACTTGTCTCACTTCCGAGTTGTTGGCTGGGCTTGCTATGTTGAGCCTTGTAAAATCAGCAATAAGCATTCACGTGTCTACCATCAGAATTGTGACATCTTCTATTACAATCATTCCATAAATGATGATGTGCTTTATCAAATTAGTCTACAGTCAGACCTTGGATTTTCTGCTCTCCTCCGGAGTTGTTGATTTTCAGAGATAGTATCAGTCTTTCACATCCTCAGTGATTCCGCAATGTTTCCCAAACATGAAAACGAAGCACTGGTACATGGGAATGTTGCCATCAATAAAATAAATCACCAGATGATTTATCTATTTGCATTTCTAGGAGATATTCCACATGCTTTTTATGAACAAAGAACACACTCCCCTGAGAACAGGAGTAAATTAAACTTTGTTCTTGGCTGTGTTGGCTATCTCCACTTCCTCACTTGTTTATTTTTGTTCTTTTTTGTCTTCACACTCCCACGTGCAAAGCAGAAATTAGGAGATCTCACACTCGATAAGACTGGTAATGAGAGTGCTAATATTGGCACGAGTAAAACCTGCAAACTCTAGCGTGTCCACTGTGCAGTTTTCATCTTTCCAATTTCCTGCCTTTATCCATTGTAAAATAAAAGGCTGTAAGGGGCTGATGAAACTCTGATCAACAGGACCATCAATGTGCAAAACCAATAAGTCATTTTCCAGGTGTCCAAACTGGGCTTTCCATTCTCTCTCTCTTTTTTTTTTTTTATAAATAATTTATAAATCTTCCTGTAAGAGACTACATACAAAACCAATCAAACAAAACCAACTGCAAAAGAAAGTTCTAAGATATTATTAAAGCCACATCTTGTCCTTCAGTACAAAGAACACAGTAGAGAACTACTCTCCCCTTTTCAGTTCCAGCCAGGTTCGGTGGCGATGGCCGGGACACCACGCGGTCCGTCAGCTCCGAGCATGCTCCTGGGGGCAGCCGCCTGTCCGCCTTGGGAAGACGCGTCGTCCTACCTTTTGGCTTTCAGCAGTCACGCCAGCTGCTCGGAGGAGTCTAGGTGGTCAGGGATAGGCAAGCCAGTTATAATGGTCAAACACTTATTCCACACCGTGAATGTGGGGCACACCGGCTGCCCGAATGTAATGTCAAAAGTGTAAAGATGTAGGGAGTTCAAAGCATCGTAAAAAGCAAGGGAACCGTTGTCATAGTCCAGCAAAATCCCGACCCGTCGGAGGTGAGGCGCAGGCTCAATGGGGATTTCTTTGCTGTTGTGCCGCACCACCCATGTGTTGTTGCAGCGGCAAAGCACCCAGGAGGCAGAATTCTTCCCAATCCACTCGTGCTTTGGTGCTGACTTGTAGGAAATACCAATGGCATACCTGCAAAACAAGAAACAACACAAGGAAACAAATGCTTCCTGCTGTGTTTGTCTTTCAATGAAGTCAAATAGCCCAGAGGACTAGCTGGAATGCCTCAGCCTCTTACTTCTGCTGGTTAAGTTCTAATTAAGTCACCATAATACCTGCACAGGCTTAATTAATATTTTTCCCCACCTCTCTTCCAGGTCTGAGAGGTCAAGGAAATTTTATTGTCCCTTGTGTTGCCTGTAGTTTGGCTGCTATGGTAATTTTTTGGAGCATTTGTCTCTGGTATTGAAAAGGAAGATTGCTGAGTACTCGGCAACTCAGAGTTTAAATCACCGGGCCTCAAATTTCCACTTCCAAACAGACGAATACAGAGGAATTCATTGATTTTAAAACACACTGCTTTCTCTCAGCTAATCTGATCTCTCCTTGCTCCTTTAATGTATGGCCTAGAAGAAGGAATGCAAGAGTAAACATCAAAAGACACATTAAAAAACCCATTTTTGCCATTCCAAAATATGTTTTGCCAGATGTTGGTGTGGTTTTTAGATTCAAATGAGCAGTTTTAAGACTGGGGTTTGGGCCAAGTGAAGCAATTGTAGGTGAAGACATTTGCTCTGCAAACCATAATTTATGGCAAGATCTGCAGGGTAAAACAATTGTGAAAATGTTGTCATTAATGGACCCTGATGGCAAATACCTGATTTCTCATAAGCAACAGAGAAATGTAAAGGTTCCTCGCATTCTAGAGACACTGCGGTACTTGTTGGGCTTTCAACCAATAGAGTTTAATGCGTCATAAATTAACCTATTTCCACTCCTCAGAGATGGCACAGGCAAAGAGCATTTTTCATGTTTGAGACAGTGGGCATACCTGAAGAACTTAGTGTTTTTTTCCCCTACATTAAACTCCAGCATGATCGTTGCCTTTGAATCCCAAAGGATGACATCTCTTCCACTGACTAAAGGGCCCCTGAAACCCACCCGTGTATGACACAGAGGATCATTCAGGAGCGGAGGAATGCACTCCTCCATTTCTTGCCCCTTTCTTCATACTCTGGGGCACAGACCTACAGCTCTGCTGCTCCCCGCCCCCTCCCCAGAAGCAAACCTGACCTCCATCCCTGTGAAACAGGATCATCAAATTGTCTTCATGTTTATTTTTTCCTCTTACTGAAGGATGTTAATATCCTTCATGTTTAATGAAGAAATGACCACATGAAGTCCACTCTGTTGTACAAACAAGATTAAACTTTCTGAGCTTTCAATTTCACTAAAATCTTAAAATATACTCTATGTAGGTTCAAAAAGCAACCATCCCTAGCCATGGAGTAGAAGTTCTGTGAAGGCTGCTAAATGTAAAATAGTCCTATCTGATAGATTTAATTCCAGAGTCCAAAAGCGCTGGAGATTGAGAAAACAGTCTGCCAAACTGCATGAAAGTATACGCTCGTCCTATTCTTGTACTGTTCCCCATGCCTCTGCTGCTGGTCTCTATCACAGAAATTGTGCCAGGACCTGTACATTGTGAAATAATGATTCTTTTCTCATGTATTTTTATATACATACCATGTACTCCCACTTATAACCACTTCCCAGTAATGCCGCCCGCTGTCAATGAATACGTTGCCAGCTACTCCGTAGCTCCCTTGGCTCGTGAATCGCTCTGGTGTGTGACTCTTTTTGGAGGATGTTTCATCACGTTCCACTGTCAAGTTGTCATGAGACACTTTCAATTTTCTGTGAGCAGATTTGGGGTCCAGTTTAAATGGCTGACCTAGAGACACAGAGACAAAGATGGCAGAAGAACAGTTTGGCTTTGATTTTGAAAAGGAGAGTGGATTAGTGAGCTTCTAAGAAGTCCACAAGATTACATAACCATATTAATCTCCTCCTCTGAAGCGTTCTTGAGATAGACTAACCTATTCTGCTCCCTACAATAGCTAGTTTGCATTGTCAGTTTACTGTCAATCTCATTGTGCGCTGACTTCCCTGTGTCGATAATCCCTGAAAAGAGCCCTGCATAATCATCAGGCCCATTATCTCTGACCTAGAGGTAACCTGAGTACTCTAATTCTTGCATGTAATTGAAACCAATATACATGCTAATAAAGGTCTGAGTGTTGCTTTTTTCACAGCATATTAGGTTTAGAATAAATTACCTTCTATTAAATCTCCAGGGATAAAGCTTCATAATAAAACATCTTCATTGTTACTACAAAAAATATGATTTCAAATCCCACAAAATGAGTTTGAAAATAATAAGAAGCACTAGCCTTGTCTGTTCATTCACCCACAGTCTTATTTGTAAATAGCACACTCAACAATTCAGGATTGCTTTGGAAGGATGCCCGTGTGGTGCTGGATACTGTGTATTAAAAAGAAGGAAGTGAACTACAACTTGGTCCGAATAATATGGCGTAAAAGCATTACTGAGGCTATTGCTCTTGGCAAGTATCTTCAGCTGTAGTACAAGGTTTGTAGACAATAACAGGAAGTTTTTTGGTAAACCAAACCCTGCGGATGTATAAAGCCCACTGCAATTCTGACAGGATTGCTCATTGTATTAAAAAGTAGAATGATCATTTCCCTCCAACAGGAGACAACTAGGAAAATATGACTCCACGAGTGCTCCCTTTTCCATTCTTACTGTCTTTAATATCACGGCAGAAAAAAAAAGGCAAGTGGAAGATGTGATGACATGCACAGAAAATAGAAATGAGTGCTCTCATGAGGTCTCTGTAAGGCACTGACACGGATACTTCAAATAAGACTGTTAAGAGTTATCTACTTCTGCAATGTGTATTTAGTTATATATTATGACCAAGTATAAAATCCTGTTGGAAAGTATTTGGGGACACATTTAACCTGTTTTTTCTTGCTGCTTGGTAGCAGTAAAACACCTACAGCCTGCCTCTCTAACTGGTTTGTAGACTAACTGGTTTGCTGAAGCAGTACCTGAATTATGTCCTTCTCTGTACCCGGTCACGTCATTTTTCGCAGTCACCTGAAAGATTGGGTTTGTGCCACACTGGGTCACAAAGTGACAGAAGGGTAAAAGATTGCCATTTCCAGTTAGGTCCTTTGTTTATACATTCGCAACAATACCCAGGTAGAACAATACTCAGATGCTTGGTAGCAGATGTGGGGTTTGTACGAGCAGCTTTTACGCAGAAGTGCAAGCCAGGTTAATAGCGGAAAGGAAAAAATCAGAAATGTCTACATGTCATTCCCTGCAGCATCAGAGTATTACCCTTCTCTGAGCACCCTCCCCTACAGTAAGCAGGTTTCAGAGGGTGCACAAATCCCAGTGTTCCCTTTCCACTGTTCAGAGCTGCCCATGATGACTACATGACTGAAGGTTTATCTGGGACATAAGAAGAAAAAGGCTGAAGACCAGTCTTAAAATTGCTATACTACATCTGCTAATAATTTATGTAACCATATTTTTGAAGTGGGATCTCTGACTACTCTACCACCTTGTTGAACTCCATAAAAAGCTGAGGAGGATGGAGCTAAGAGGTTTTCCGGTGTCCTAAGAACGAGATCATTTTGGAGGATAAAATTAAACTAGCAATTATATTAAGAACACTATACAAAAATAAAATGTTTTAATGCAAACATAAGAAAAAGTTATGCTTTGTAGAAGGAAAAGAACAGAGAGGACTTTAAAACAAAACCACAAAAAAGTATTTTTAAACGTTTCACATGTGATGACTCTGTTCCTGAATGATACTTCCAGTGACCAAAATGCAGTTGCATATTTCTTAAAAAATGTAACTTCTGCACTACTGAGGATTCTGGCAATCTTGAACTGAGTTAAATAACTGGCTTTCATTGTGGGAAGCACTTTAAATGAGTTAAACTATTGTGTGCCCTTGTATCTTCCAAAGACCAAACCTAAAATGGAAGGCAAGAACAAAGTAGCACGCGCGTGTGCCGGATCTCACGTTACTCACTGTTTGTCTTGAGCTTGCCAGGCTCGCTGCTTCTGCTGCCCGCCTGATTAATGGCCTTAACGATGAAGATGTACTTAGTGCCACTCTGCAACCCGTGCACTGTGTAGTGGTTTTGTTTGATATTGGGAACAATCATCCAGCTGTCGGCTGAGTTGCATAAACCTGCAATTTCAAGCAGAGCATGTGAGTCATAACACACTGAACGCTTAGTAACAGAGGGACATTTAGAGCGCTCCCAAGAACCCAGTGACCGATACGAATTTTGCTTATGCACCTTTTAAAGTGTTGTTATATTTACTGGCTTGCTACTTAATGTCACTAACTCATGTCATCAGCCCTGAGCCGAGGTACCTTTTAAGCTCTGGCTGCGTGAAGTCAACCATAACGAATGGGCATTTTAGAAATGACTCAGTGGAGTCACAAGCACCCTGAGATTTTTCATATCCCAGCACAAGGACTTCTTTATTGCTTAAGAACTAGAGGATTATGGAGATCCCATCAATCTACTGTTCGGATAAATGAATTCAGTTTAAGCCTCAGAAAACTAACGTAAGCAGTAAAGCTAGGAGGCCTGGGGAGGCACCTTTGCTGACAGTCCCCAGGTATGCATTCTTTGGGACCTAAAGCAAATCAGGGGAGGCTGAACAGGGTAGAGCATGGGCTTCAGAGCACGCTTTAGCTCTTACAGTGCAGACTTTGCCAGGATGTAATCTAAGCCAGTAAATTTAATGGATGAAAGTTTTTGATTTATGTCCTCATGGTTAGATGTCATCTGGGGAAGAGCTGGATAATTTTCCAGTTAGAAACTTTGTGGGGGTATGTTTGATGCCCACTATAGAAGCATAAGATGTAGGAAGTAAGTAAAATACAGGAAAAGCAATATCATCTTCAAAATGGAAAATTCATCCTTAAGATCAATTTATTAATCTACATAATTTTTTCTTACTGTGATATAACTGCAATGGCAGTCAATCACCCATATTACTTACTATATATTTTGAATCGCCCCTGGTCTACTGGGATTTCCAGTCTGATAGCTCTCTTATTGTAAATGTTTACATAAATAACAAATTTAACTTTCATGTTGTGTATATATATTCACAACCTTGTATATAGTTATATAGCTAGGAAAAGATACACGCAGTATACACATGCATGTGCATATACAAGGCTGGACATCTTAAAAGAAAAATGCTTGACCGGATTAGGAACCTGACAGACTTCTTGGTGGCTGCCTTTACTGGGCATAGAACATGTTATGAAAGCTGCTTTGTTACTAAAATAGAGCTTTCAGCTTTTTATTCATGATTTAGCAGCAAACCAGTAAGTGCTAGTAAAGAAAATCTCTTAGAAGTCAGTAGTCATTTCAGCTCTGCATATTAGGCAATACAAAATCCTTATAAAAGTGAAAATTAAAAAGCTACTGGACACAAAAAATAAAAGAACCTGTGATGCAGGTTTACAGGCTCACAGACAATTCGTAACCATACTGGCAGATTCCTTCCTAATTTGGGACGTGCTTTTCATAACAAAAGATCACTAGAAACAGAACTCAATCCCCAAATTTCAATGTAAGAATTATGTAGCTTTTGTCTCAAAGTTTTCTTACATCACACAGCATCCTTGAAAGGCAGCTACTCATCCTATTGTGCAAATGGGTAACTAACAAACAGTTTCAGGTGGGACTCATGTCACTTTATCATCAAATTAAGACTGCAGTGCCTAATCTGTTTTTCTGGGCTCTGAGGAGAGGCAGAAATCAGTGACTCCAGGTGTGGACACCCTACCACAAGTCATTCTCTTTTCTTGGCCAGAGAGAAAGACTAGGTGACCAGCATAGGCTGAGATCTAATGAGGTGAGATGAACCTCCTCCACCACCAGTTTAGAAGTCTAAGCCTGTGGATGAACTCACACATGGGTTGGAACCTTGGAACCTTTGGATCATAGTTTACCAGAATAAGCATAATTTTTTATTACAATTTCCTGGTGTAAAGTGGGAAAAAAAGAATTCTAGTATGTTCCTTATGCTCCAAACAGTGAGCATCCTGACCACATTTAGCCTCTCTAATCAGCTACAAGGGATTTAAACAGTTTGCTATGTGGAGAGAAGCAGCAAAGCACAGGAACCTTGCAGCACTGTTAGAGCACTGTATAGAGCAATCATATGTCCACTTTCTGTTATAACCCCATGAAAATCTCAGCTGTGCCTAGCAATTGTAGTAAACTGCTTATAGCAACATCAGTCCATATCTTGTTTCACTGAGCCGTACCTACGGAATGACATTTATTTTTTCAGGCTGGGTGTGAATGGGTTACCTAAGAGGAAGACAAGAAATAAAAGCTGCAGTTCTCTGGCATAAAATATTTCACTTCCTGCTCAAAGGAATCCTCTTCCCAACAAAAATTTGTCACAGGTATTAAAAGCACATTTGCTGTAGCTGAACTATCACATTGATTTTGCAACAAGACCATCACTTACCTGATGTAGGTGCTATTGCAAAAAAAAGTTAAGTTAAAATAAATCAAAATGAAGCACTGTGTTTAAAGGGTATCCAGGATGACTAAGGAACCTTTAACTCAGACCCTTCGGATGGTAGATCAAATAACATACGATAGTGAGTGAGATGGATCTGAGCAGTGGCCCTGGAAGTGTCCTCTCCTTCCACAGCCACATTCTGAAAGCAAAGCTCTATGGTATATATAGTCCATATATAAAAAAACCCTTAGGCAAATACAGAAATGTCCAGATTTTTGCTAAATCATCTTGGAATTAGGTTTGTGCTAGTCACTACAACTCGCTAAGGAGCACATTTTTCAGGCTTGTATTCCGCTTTTTATGATACCCTCCAGAGGCTGATCGCTCTTTAATGAAATATAAAACTATACGAAGGATTGTAAAGGTACAGTTGCGTCACTGTGAATCTCCTCTCTAGTCTATCCTTGCTTCCTTTGTATGTGGATTTATACATATTCAATACTCGCTACTTTCTAAATATGGAGTAAATTATTGTATTATTAAATAATCCAATTAACGGTTAATTTAGATTTCTGTGTATAGAAGGGAGAACCACAGTAATTCTAGGTATTGCTGCATCTTGGCTTCTGCTGCTGGCATTAATATCCAAACGCTCACAGGCAGGTGCTCATTCTTCCCAACTGACCTTGAACAAAGAGTTCCTGAGTTAGGACCACACCTATTCTAACTCACTGCACAGTCAATGCAGAGGGTCAGGAACACTCTATTTGACCTGACTCATGTTCTAGGGGAAGGCTGTATCCTCTTTGATGACACAGGACACCTTGGATTTCTTTTCTTTTCTTTCTTCTTCCAATCTTAAGCACCCCAGACTACCGGTGTACAATACATGCTGAATGTGCAGTCACTGCCTCGCTCACTTTGCTCAACAAACCTTGTCCCAACAAGCTCAGCTCTTGCCTTATGCACCAAAGGGGTTAGTGATGTGTCCATGCACTTTCTCACTGTGAGCTACCTGCTACTAGGCTTTAAATTGAACTTTGATTCAAAAATCTTGGGGTTTTTGACGGTGTCAAACTACATGTCCCAAATCCTTCAAAACAGAGGACAGTAACTAGTGGCAGCTGAGAAATAATATGTTGTCACTACATTAAAAGAATTCATTTCCAGCTATGCCCTGTCAGGACAGACTTTCTTCTCTGAATGTAAAAGAAGATTAAAAAATAATTAAATAATATTATGAAAGTTCAGGGAACTGAGCAAGCACCCTGGTAACACGAGCATCCAGGGGTAATGTTTGCTCCCTGCCAGTGGCAGCAGGTTAAGTGGAAAAGCACACACCTTCTCACTGCCAAAGCAGCAGGAGCTAAGGGTCGCCTATTGTACCCACTCCTAATCCCAGCTACATCCAGGTTTCTTGTTTCAAAAACCCAGGGCTTTTCACAGGGTTATGCAGGTGGTAAAACAATGTATTTTAAAACTGTAGCCTACAAAAATGTAGAGAATTTAAATTACATCCTGGAATGGTGCAGTGAGCACAGTGATGTCCGTACAGGATGTGTGAGTTTTCCAAACAAGTTTCTCAGAGTCTGGAGGTAATAATTTGAAAAGCTATTTCCCTGGTGTTGTTTGTTGATGCACTTGAAAAAACAGATGGAGAAAATCCCAAGGTGTAAATCCTCTTAAAATTTACACTGGTAGATTTTAATAAAATACATCTTCCTGAAAACTGGAAGAGGAGCACAAAAGTCATGGGAAGGTCATTTAATCTCTTGAGAATTTTAATTATTTTTAAATGCTTTATTTAAATAAATTATTACCAATTCGAATTGGTAGAGCAAATACAGTAGGTGAAAGTAAGATAGCTCTCCACCCTCACTCTGCATTCCCACACAAAATAAAACAATGCATGCAGTATTTCTGCAAAACAGATTGCATTTTAAGAAATACACTTTTTAATATTTTTTCAAGAGGCAGACTTTTCTTTGGTTTATCTCAATTTGCTTTTGCCTCATTAAAAGATACTTGCTAAAATCCTCAGTAGCAATCTGAAGATTGTAAGGAATCTTTTTTTAAAAAAAAATAGAACTTCCAGAAACAGACAAAAGCTAGAATATTCAAAAATTAATTAGTGAATCATAAATTCACTGTTTTCAGGGAAGCTTGGCTCCTAATTGCTCTAGATCCTTCAACAAAATATTATCCGATTTTATAGGAAGAGTAACCATGTAACACTGAAAAGGTTCTGACAGAACACTCTATTTTTGATACAGTGATTTTTAGTATTTAGCCAATGGAACTAACTAACTAACCTAAATTCCATTTACCAGAAAAGAGAGGACTATTTATTGCTTTTTATCTTGAAGAGAGAGATGTGTTTTTCATAAAGACATCTTATATCACAGCTAGTAAAAAAAATGGATGTTCAAATTTTAACCTTCCAGTAAAGCAAATCCATGATGTTAAAAAAATGTATGCTCAATAAATACTTGGAAATTTATTGAAATGGGATAACGAAACTGTAATGCTTGTTAGCTAGCTAGTGACAAAGTAATTTTAAAAGCCTTTACAATATTCAGATTGCAGGTGATTAGCTGCATCTCAGAAATGCAAATGTGTGAATGGTATAACTCTGAGAACAACTGCTTCAGCAAAAGCCTGCTTAATTTTAAGTTCTGTGTTGCTCTTAGACACAGAATAGGTCTGCCAAGCATTTAATAGCCAAGCGGTTTGGCCACATTTGGAAATAATCTTTCCTGTATGAAATAGGATTCAAAATGAAAAGCTCTGTTTGGACCTTTTCCATCAAATGTTAACTCTCCAATTTTTCAGTTAATAAAAAAGAATATAGTTGATTATGTTGGATAGAAAATATGCTATAAAAACATAGCATTGCTTGTTTTTGTTACTGAATTCTTAGCAATCTCTGAATGATATATGCCTCTGCTGGGGAAAATCTACTGAGGAGTGGAAAGTGCAGTCAGTCTGGCTATGTGGTTTTAAGAAATGAGTTCCAAAATAACAGCTTCCATTAGCACAGTAGGTGGGTATGTATGCAAAGTGATTCCTATTGTCTCAGGGGAAGAAAAAGCATGTTGGTTTAATGCAGTACTCTAGCTATTCCCTCCTGACTAATTCATAGCTACAAAAAAAGCAGAACTGAAGACAATCTACGAACCTATTTACATTATCCGCTACAGGCAACACTTAATACCAATGGAAACTTTTTGGAATATGACAGAGAAATAAATTAAAAAAAAAAATGGTTACATGCAAAAGCATAACAAATGTCATAAACAGGAAGAAGTTTGTGCTAAATCAAAATCTATTCCATTACAACAGGTTTTTTTGAAAAATATCACCTAGCTTCAGTTCATCAAAATATGAAGGCTGCAGTGCAGCACCTGCTAACACCACTTAGAGTGAAAATAGCTCTCTGCGTTCAGCCATGCCACTAAGGTACACCCCGATATTCTAGGGACTATTATGGAAAGTAATTTGTAAAAGCTGGGATATTAGACCCTTCTGCAGGAGAAAGAATATAATACAACAAGGTGAGGAGACTTCCAAGCATTGTTCTGAATAAAAGCAGGATGTCAGTGGGCAAATCTCCAGTACAAGTGGAAGGTGGAATGAAGTGGGAGAGTCTCATGTGTTAGAAACCTGGGCAGAGCTGGAGGCTCCACTGGAGGTGTTCAAGTCCACATTAAATAATGAGATTAGAGGAAAGCTTTACAATAGTTAGAAAACCCTTCCATATACTGTTATATATGCACATATTTAATTGGGGTGAACATTACTGCTTTCAATTGAATTGAAAGTAATAGCTGGAGTATTTGTGTAAGAGGTAGCTGCATTAAAAAAAAAAAAGAAGAGATAAAAGGCCAGATTTTTCATTTCTTTGTACTGTCATTTAAGGTCTTCAGAGGATTTTGTAAAAAAAGTTTGTTACAGTGTTAATTTGTTTTCTCTTCAAACTTTTAATGACATCTTTTTTTGCAAAGTGATCAGACTGCACACCAAGCACTTCATGCTATACTGCATCTCTGCAGATAGCCTAATTGATACATGTTTTGAAGATCAAAGCTTTCAACTCCACATGCAAAACCTACAATACAGCTTTAAAATTAGATACATTGTTATTTATTCACTAGTAAGCAAAGAGTAAATTCCCATAACACGAAGGTGTAGAACTCTCACGTCTTTCTGCTGCCGTGTTCACACGTAGTGCAAACAACTGACTTCCAAAGTCTTATGGCATGTAGCCATAGACAAAAATGGATTAGAAAATAAGCTAGGTACTGTGTTAACAGTAAGTACTGTCTGCTTAGCAATGATTACTCAGGGAAGTTTCTTCTTCCTTGCCTACCTTGTTCCAATTTATTCCAAATTACTATTAGATCTTTTTGTTAGCCAGCTTGCTCAGATGTAGGAGCATACACTAAAGGTTACTTGGTCTTTCCAGCAGTCTTAAAATTTACAGTGTGGTATTCAAAGTTAGTCCATTTAGTGAAATACTAAAGGGAGGTTTTGGCAAAACACTCATTGAATTTTCAAGAGTTCACCTTATTTTTAGTCAATCCTGAATACCATGCTATATTCAAAATATGCTATGTAAAACTGGTATTAAAATGCCAGCACACAAATCCTCAGATATCCTTTCAGATGGCTTGGAAAACTAACTCTACTTTAGTGAGGAAAAAAATGAGGTACACTCAGCCATGGAGAAACCAGTGGAAGAGTTTGTCTCAATACAAAAGCTTGGCATGGAACGTACCATTTTCTGACTAGCATAGAGCATGTAGATGTGTCCACAGCACTGACTTTCATCAAAGTATCTCAACAAATTGCGTCAGAAGGAAAACACTTCTGTGCTAGATCAAAACTGAGCCTATCTAGCTCAGTGCATGGCTGGGTTATCTGATGGGGGACAAAAGAAAGAGGGTAGGATGGCATTAAGGAACAGGTAAAGCAGAGAGTGATCACTTCTCACCACGCTCTCCCAGGCCTCAACAGCCCCGGAGGTTCCTGAGTATGAAAGAAGTCTCTGCACTTTGTTGTTCTCAGTGGATTTTTCTTTCATGATCTGTCCAGTTATTTCTTCAACTCAAAACCACAAGAACCCTCTGTGGCAATGAGTTCCCAATTTAACTATGTTTGACTGAACAAACGCCACCTTCTGATTGATTTTGCTCATTTCAGAATCCTTGTTTCATAAAGCAAGTTCATGTCAGCTAGTGGTATTCCCATTAAACATACAGGGAAAAGGGAGAAGTTAAATGGCTTCTCCAAATTCATAGTCAATGACTGCTACAGGTGATACTGGGGTCAGGAGAACATGTCAGGGTGTGGACATGTATGAGGTCTGGAGAACATATCTTACAAGGAGAGGCCAAGAGAACTGGGATTATTTAGTCTGGAGGAGAGAAGGCTGATGGGGGACCTTATTGCTCTCTACAACTACCTGAAAGGAGGTTGTAGTGAGCTGGGTTTTGATCTCTTCCCCCAAGTAACTAGAACAAGATAAGAGGAAATGGGCTCAAGTTGCACCAGGGGAGGTTTAGATTGCATATTAGAAAAAATTTCTTTACTGAAAGAGTGGTGAAGCACTGGAACAGGCTGCCCAGGGAAGTGGTGGAGTCAACATCCCTGGACATGTTCAAAAAATAGACATGGCGCTTTGGGATGTGGTTTAGTGGTCATGGTGGCACTGGGTTGATGGTTGGACTTGATGATCTCAGAGGTCTTTTCCAACCTTAATTTCTGATAAAGGTCCAGTTGTCAAGGTTATCTAAATGATAATGGGGCTGCAGTTCTAACTAACGACCAGTGCAACACAGGCTCCCAAGTCCCTGACTAGCCCAGAAAATGGAACTGAGCTCTTTGTCCCTGCTGCATCTGCAACAAGGGACCTAAGATGTGAGAGACAAGTCCTGTTAACTTGGACAATACTTGTGCCTTTGAGGAGTACGTGCTGGTTTTAATCTTTCAAAGGTAGGTCCCACAACATGGCACTCCCAGAAAAGAAACGAGAAATTTTAACTCAATTAACTCTGAATTTGAAAATCTTTTGAAATCATTATTGGTTTTGTTTTAAAATACATTTTGGCTTCAAATCTTCCTAGAAAATATTTTTCCTTTTGTTCTTGACATATGAGTATATTTATAGAGGCACTTAGTTTACAAAGAAGTCATAAGGGAACAGATCTAGAAAAGTGAAGGTTTATACTTACTAACAACATTAGCTTGGCCAGTGAAGATGGTGTACTGCAGCTCGTAAGAGACCACACTGAACTCATCATCCGACGTCCAGTGGACAGTGATGGTATCATAAGATGCTGTACAGAGCTCTTCTCGAATGGTGGGTGGGTTGGGAGCTGTGAGATACAACAGAGGAGGCTTACTGACACAATCAATAAAATATTTCCCTTCTCACCTGAGACTAGGAGATGCATCTCATGTACGAGTTTGTACCTATATCATCCAACAGGCTTTTCAACAGCTTTTTCCTAATTCCAGTAGTAATTTTCGTTATCAATAAATTGTTGCAAACAAATTCTTACTATCACTATTACCACCTATGAACTCCAGATTTTCAAATTATTTTCTATTAAAGTAGCTTTAGTTTCAGATGCTTTAGTTTTAGCAGAAGTGATGTGTTTCGTGGTCACATTAAACTGTGATTAAATGGGTACATTTGCTATGTTACTTTTTCTAGGATTGTTCTGACCATCACACCAAAAGTGTCAAAGTTTCACTGATGCATACATCAGAAAAGAGAGACAATACTCTTCACTGTTGACCTGAAAGCAGGATTTCCTTAGCCTATCTTAGCAGAGATTGGTATAAGTGGTATTTAAAAAGTACAGTTTTGGGGAAGCCTCCAAACACTCGTGCTTTTACGGTCAATCTTCTCATCTCTCTAAGTTAGTTTTTACTTACTGCCTAGTTATTGTTTCTAATATAGATGCATATAATTTCTCTTGGCTACACAACTCGTTTTTCTTCTGCCTTACATAGAGTTATCATAACACTATGACTGTATTTCTGTTATAAGCTAATCTTCAAAGTCCTTGAAAACTAAATAATTCTAGAAAACAATCCAAACACTTTAATAAAAGGTTGTCCCCCTGTTTCTGTTTTTTAATCAACAAGTAAGATCTATGTGTACCAAGCTATACGTTCTTCTCCTGCATTAACACACAAATTTGTCCTATTTAAAGAAGTGAAACTTGAAGCGAACTTATTAGGTCTAAATTTTCCTTGTGTATGCTCTCTACAAAGACAAACACCTAAATAAGAAACAAATGAGTCTTTCTTAAAAGACTACTGGGCCTTCCTGCATGCTTGTCCTGATGGGAGCTTCATTCTAATCATCTTCACTACATGCCATCATCATGCAAAACAAAAGGAAATTCTTGTGCTTAATAGTGTTCCTCCCAGCTGTCACAGAGTGAGCAAGGAGGGCACTGAAGCTGAAACAACCAACATATGCCTGTGTTGAAGGAAAAGTAAGGCAACTCTGAATGGTATTTTTGCTGTTAGCTGTTTTACCTTCTGTTACCCACAAATAATGGCCACAATAAAAGTCCCTCTGAAGGAATTCCACTTTATTTTTGCAACTTTTTATTTTTATGAAGCATCTATTTTACTTTCCTTTAGGAATTTTTATAGTTCATGTCCTTGGTTTACTGAGGTATGTTGCCAAAGATTAAAGTGTAGACACATTTCCGGGCAGCCTCTTTCAACCAAGGGGCATAAGGAAACATTCAAATGTGTGTCATGATATGATCATGATTTGTGATGCTCTAAATATTGTAGCACGGAAGCTAACCAATGCCTTTTTTTGTTTTTTTTTAACTCAGCAGAGGAACCCTTGGGACAGATGGCTATTAATAAAGAGAGAGAGAAATGAACTAAAAAAAGAACAGTCATCCAGGAGAAGAATATAAGCAAAAGGAGGAGAAATCCCACCTCCCCCAATCTTCTGGAAAGATTAGTGCTGCAGTTTAGAGATTGTGTACTATCTGAGGCCAATTAACTGTTGAGAGAGCTACGCAGTTCTGCATTGGTCCTATCAGCTACATTTCAAAAACATATCCAGCAGAACAATTACTGGAGATTTATTTTTTTTTCCTAGCTGAGACTTCATATTTTGCCTGTCCTTCAAATGGCAAAAAAAAAAAAGTGGATCTATTTTTTTTTGTGTGCTACTATCTAACTAAAGTCTTCTTCAGTCATCTCTTGTATCTGACAAAGCAAAACCTTTTACTTGAGAAATGTACTTTTTATTACTACAACACAGTTAATAAAAATTTATGGAAAGCAACAATTACTGAAGGTTTAATGAACTGTAAACTGCATGTCAATAGCACCTAAATGTCTTCAACTCCTTTGAAAATGACAGCTTAAGTTCTCTCTTCATATGCTTACATGGCTTGCCTTATGGCTGGAGATTTATGTAAATGATAATGACAGAGAAGATAGATTTGACCTAAGCAGGACATCTTTTCCCTTGCTCTTGTGATTAACTCACACTCACCTGAGACTATACTGCATGAAACTCAGCAACCCTCCTTTCATAAACCACTCTGAATAAAACAAAATACACCTGCTTCTCTTGCAGACAGGCATTGAAGTTTGCAAATTCTTTATTACAACTTCCAAAAAAAATTCAGAAGTCTGCCTGTCAAATTCATCATTCCACAGCACATACTCCTTTGGAGAGTGTAAGTCCATAATGCAATTAAAGAGATTGACTTTAATCAGCTATCTTCATTACTACATTTGATAGTGTGTGATTTCCTTATCAAATTTTCTGGTACTGCTACAGAGCTCAGGTGCCAAGGGGAAAGCTCTGCAGAGATTGCAGAGTGGTCTCAAGGCTGCCCCAGCAACTTTCTCCATGTGGCCTTGACTTGGAGGGGGAAGCCCACCATGCTTCCAGCACAGCACTGGAAGATGTAAAGCCTCGCATCATCCACTCTTCAGTCCCATTTCCCAGTGGAGGAGTGAATGCCCACGGAGCATTTCAAGTCTGTTTCTGGGTGAGGACAGAGCAGTGACTCACAACCAAACAAGTCTAAAGTTGGACAACTGATGATGTTAATACTCTCACTTATTGGCACCTTCCTGTCTACAAATTTCTACCCAATGTTAGGGAAAGGAAAAAAAAAATCACGTGAAGTCGCTCCTGAAAATCCCAAGTTTACAAGACTGAGCAGTGAAGGAAGCTGGAATCAGTGCCAGCAGACTTCACACGGCTGCAGTGGTTTAAGGAATTGCTTCCTAACATTTGTAGCCCTCTTTGGTCAAGGGGAAATCTCCAGAGAGGACCAGGGCAAACATCTGGGAGTGGTAACTGCTTCAGTCACTCTGACTTTCATCTACCTGCATTTATGAATCAACACTCTCTGACAAGAGAGAAAATCACTGCTGAAGGCTGTTTTAGTTCATTTGTATGACTTCGACTCAAAACTGAGCAGACACGCTTAAAAAGTCAGGAACCACATCTGAAGTGCCTGAAAGGCAGTAACTAATATTAGAAAAGCAGTTTCTTAAATATGCTTCCAGAAGTAACTGACCTTGTGAGCATACCTACTCTGTTTCAACCTTCTTGACAACAGCTTTTGCTTTGAAACAGACTGAAAGCACTAGCACGGTTCACACACCTGAGAGGCAGTTTAGGGAAACTGCCACCTCTCACTGGTGAATCCCAGCATGAATGCAGTGGCACCTGGTTTACTACTGAGACTATAGCTACATCCTCTCAGCACAATGTCACAGAGATTGACTAAAACCTCCACAATTTCCTTTTGTCTGCTCGGTTTCCACCTCACTGATGCCAGAGGATGACTGACTTTGTAAAGGTTCCTTATTGATTTCAGTACTGAGTAAAAATGAAAGAACTCTACAACATGTCCTTAATGGTGCTGGAAATATCCATATTGCTGGCACAAGCATGAGGGAGTTGAGGAAGCTGCTCTGAACTTCTCTCAGCTGTTCATGGAATTTCGTGACATGGGACTGAAGCAGCATGCACGAATTTGAAAGGCAGTTGCATCAAATGTGGATGCAAATTTGACGTACTAGTAACATGTTGTGCATGAGTTGGCATCAAGAGCTCAGTCATACAACCATCTGGACATAGTCTTTGGGTTGATCAGAAGTGTTCAAAATCAACAGAATGAGAAGAGATTACACCCAAAGCATGAGACTGAGCTGGCTGGAGGTGGTTTTTGATCTTTTAATACTGAAAGAGTTAAGAGTAAAGGCAAGTTTTGAAGGGTTTCCAGAATGAAGTTGGTTTTGCGTGAAAAAACTGCTGGCATATGTTAAGCAATACATATTTATTTGTGCAGTCATAGCTAGAGTGGTGGATGAAGAAAACTTATCGTTCTTTCAGACGCAATTTCTGAAGCAGGGCAAACTGCAAGGTCAAAGAATAGATGTTCCTGAAATTGATTTCAAAGTACTAAGACACAGAGCAAGTATATTTGATTCACAATGGCTAAAAAATGGTCCTTATGTCAGTAATACTGTGCAGAGAGTTTGCAAATCATATGCATTGCCTGGATCTAGCTAGATACATGTTTTAAAAAAAGATACGTTCCAGATGAAGAGCTTGAGCAACTGGCATGATAAGAAAGCTTTCAAAAGACATCAAGATTATATATACAGCGAACAGAACAGTCAGAAGATTAAGGGTATTGTTTTAATATACTGAGCTTGATATCTCAATGTCTATCTGGCAACTTTCAGGGAGATATCAGAGATTTTCATTTGGATAGCAGAAGCTTTGCATAGAGCTGCACAAATGATAAGCATAAACTAGTTAAATTTGTATATAGGAAAGAAATAGCTTAGGAAGAAAGAAAGAAAGATGCAAACTTCAATGGCACACATAGAAAACTAACGTTGAGTAGATGGAGGATGAAGAAGATCTGACAAATAATACACTGGGAAGAACCACAGGAGAAGAAAATCTCCAGAAGACAATTAAGATCAATTGCTTTGAAGGCAACTGACAGCAGAAAGAATGAAGCTGGAATTTAGGCTTTGACATTTGCTCAGAAGCAATACAGATGACAAATATAAGACAGGCTTCTTCACTTAATTCACAACATGGATGTACCACTAGGACTTACAAATGGTCTTCATTTTACTTAACTGTGAAACATGATAAAAGTACAGCCCAATTCACCCTGTCACACAGTTTTCAGTTTAAGATCTATGAAGATTCCATACACCAGTCTGAAAGGAGTAAAATAAAACAAATCTTCCTCTAGAATTTCTGAACAATAGAGAATAATCAAGTGCATTTGACTCTTGGGACTATACATATACATGTATACATTACATATATACATATATTTACATAAACATATTTTAACTGTCTGCATAGGTTGTATTTTATACTCAGATCTAATTTGGACACATGTTTTGAATTTTTCCATTGCAGTCATATGCTATTTGTTAATGTGAAGAAAAATAGTGCAAAGCCAGAACCAGCTAAAATTGTTCTTCACTGGGCATCAAGGGCAAGGATAGAAATGATAGATTAGCACAAAGCAGCTAAACTGCTTGATACATTTGCAAGCTCCTTTAGACTGCATTGTGAGCAATTTTTCAAGGCTTTGGATAAGGTAGGAAGAAGATAGAGAAAGAGCTATGTCAATGACACAGTCAGCACGATGGACTAGGGAAAGGATCTTTGTAGCAAGACCAGCCTTCATTTTAGTACAGATAACAACCTTAATTTTCTGCACTACACAACAATTAGACTAGTAAAATTAACATATGGTGTACAAAAGGGAGAAGACCTGAGGAGTGCAGGAACTAACTTTAAAGATCTAAACCCTAATTATCTGTATTTGAATTAGTCTCTCTAGGCTCTGTTTAGAGCCAACTGGGAGAAATAGGCATCTCCAGAATAGAGTCAACTAACCTGATATATGTGCCTTAAAAATAGGTGTTTTTTTCCCTTTGACTATAAAGGAAGCCAAGGCTGATTATTTTACAGGTAAATTCCTAGGTTAGGGCAAAAGAAACTGTCTTTTTCCTAATCCTTCCTTTCATTTCCTTGGCTTTTCATAACTTTGGGGTGAATGCTGAACATGGCAGCAAATTGCAGAAGACACCATAATATTTCAATGGTACTGCATAAAAAGTTCAAATTACTCTCATCACCTTATTACTGTACATTATTTCCTACAATATGTATTAAATGCTGATTGTATTCACCAGTCAAACAGTGATACAGAAATTTCTTGCATATAAATATCTCTCTTTCAGATATAGCAAGAACCACACAGCTCTACAAGGCAAGGGTGGTGCTGATCTGTGCATGTAGATGGACTTGCTCTTCCTAGTATTCGTCTGTTCACTTATTCATAGAATCATAGCATCACAGAATTACAGAATCACAGAGTTGTTTGCATTGGAAGGGACGTTTAAAGCTCATCTAGTTCAAACCCCCTGCAGTAAGCAGGGACATCTTTAACTAGATCAGGTTGTTCAGGGCTCCATCCAACCTGGCCTTGAATATTTCCAGGGCTGGAGTGTCTACCACCCCTCTAGGCAACCTGTTCCAGTGTTTCATTATTCTCATCTTAAAAAGTCCTTCCTTATACCTAGCCTGAATCTTCTTTAGTTTAAAACCATTACCCCTTGTCCCATCACTACAGGCCCTATCATAAAGTTCATCCCCACCTTTCTTATAAGCTTTCTTTAAGTATTGAAAGGCTGCAGTAAGGTTTCCTAGGAGCATTCTCTTCTGCAGGCTGAACAACGCCAAGTCGCTCAGCCTGTCCTCTGAAGAAAAGCCAGAAGCCAGCTCTCTGCATGGAAAAGTTCCAGTGGTTGGCAATGAGGAGACTGATAGCGTCACATTCTTCTGAAATAACATGGGTATATGTCCTGTAAACTAGGCTAAGAGAATAGGCCCAGGAAGTGTTTTCAAGTGCTTTTCTAACAGTGCTTTGTGCCTTTCATTGAAAACCCTTGCTGTTAACAGCAGATGCTTAAAGACTCTGCAAATGAAAACCTACCCTGTCTCTCTTCTGTTTTCAATTGAACTGCAATGAATTGTTATAATTCTGGCATTGAAATCAAACCACCCTAAATTACAGTAATTTGTTTCTCTTTGTGAGGCGTTATATACTCTGAGATCGCACATTACTCAGGCCCTCAGTAAGGGTCTCATCCTGTGGGCTTCTTCAGGCCAAAGCTTTCAGTGAAGTGAGCTGGGGCTCAGCTCTGTGGAGAACCCATCCCACACCCTGGCACAGAGCATCCAAAGCATTCTCCCTACTCTCCAGTCCCAGGCACAGCGAGGTCCTCCTGTGTTGTGAAGGGAGAAACACACAGGGTCACCGGTATGAAAAAACATCTTTCATTGCTGAGTCCTTAATGTTGTTTGCTTGAATATCTTCGGGTTACTCACAGGAAATCTGCCAGGCTGCAATCTGCCGAAGCAAGGAGGCAGCCCCAAGGGAGAGGGCAACACATGGAGCATCTATCCGCCAGGAGATGGGATCTGGTTGCTGCTTTCCCTCCTCTGGCTGCTCCAGGCTGAGCTGCAGCTGTTCTTTCATTTCACTCTGCTGCAGTGGCTTTTAACCATTTTTCACTCCCACTTGCCCACACCTTGGTGGGTGCAAGGAAAGGAGGTAGGAAACGCATCCTAGTTGTGCTATGTAGCACCTAGTAGGGTAGATTCTGGGGCTGCTGGAGGTGATATATTCGAGATTAAGAGGGAGGGTGTATTTGGTTTATGCAGCAAGGTTTTGGTAGCTGTTGGGCTGTAGGTGTGATTTCTGTGAGAAAGTACCAGGAGCTTACCCCATGTCAGATGCAGACAGTTCTAAGACAGATCCACTGCTGCCCAAACCCGAGCCTGTGTGATAACATTTAAGAATCCAATTTAGATAGGCTGCCCAGGAAAGTGGTGAAGTCACCATCCCTGGAGGTGTTAAAAAAATGCATAGATGCATCACTTTGGGACATGGTTTAGTGGTCATGATAGTGTTGGGTTGATGACTGGACTTGATCTTAGAGGTCTTTTCCAACCTTAATGATTCAATGATTCTATTCTAAGATTCAAAAAAAAAGGTAGAAGACGCTGCTCAGCAGCTAGGAGAGAGAGGACTGAGAAAATGTGAGAGAAATAGCCCTGCAGACACCAAGATCAGTGAAGAAGGAGAGGGAGGAGGTTCTTCAGGCACTGGAGCAGAGATTCTGCTGCAGCCTGTGGAGAAGACTATGGTGACGCAGGTTGTCACCCAGCAGTCCATGGAAGACTACAATGGAGCAGATATGCACACTGCAGCCTGTGGAGGATCCACAATGGCACAAGTGGATATGACCTGAAGGAGGTTGCAGCCTGCAGAGAGGAGTCCACACAGGAGCAAGTTTTCTTGCAGGAACCATGGTCCATGGGGGACTCATAATAGAGCAACCCATTCCTGAAGGACTGTATCCAGTGGAAAGGACCCATGGTGGAACAGTTCTTGAAGAACTGCAGCCTGTGAGAAGGACCCATGTTGGAGAAGTTTGTGAAGAACTGCATCCCATAGGAGGAAGCCCCTGCCTGAGAAGGAAAGACTGTGAAGAGGAAGGAGTGGCAGAGGTGACACATGGTTAACTGACTGCAATTCCCACTTCCCATCCCTCAGTGGGAAGAGGTAGAAGCATTGGGGCTAAAGCTGAGCTTGACAAGAACGATGAGATGGAGAAATGTGTTTTCAGTTTTGCTTTTATTTCTCAGTATCTTATTCTTACCAATTAATTTTTAATAGATTACGTTAATCTTCTCCAAGTTGAGTATATTTTGCCTGCAACAGCAATTGTTGAGTGATCCCCCTGTCCTTATCTGAACCCACAATATTTTCATCTTATTTTCTTCCTGTGTCTTGCTCAGGAGGTAGAATGTCTTGGCTTGGTGGGCACCTGGCAGTCAGCCAGTCTTAATTGACCACAAAGAGGAATGAAGAAAATCCTACCACTACTATTTTATGACGAATATATAATAGTAGCATCTTGAGAAAAAAATTACCTGTAAGGTAATCAAGGCATTCCAACAATTTCTTCTCCCTGGTGAAATCAAGTGCGAAAGTATCGAAAGTATCGTTGAGATTAATTTCAGGAATTAGAACCTGAGAGGATGCAGTTGCCATGGAAACCCTATAATGAAAAGAAAAAGTCTTTTAGCACACAAGACACAATGATTTCCACATCAAGGTAGGACCTGATCATTATGATTGTTATCACTTTTCAAAAAGCTTCACAAAAAATTTTACATGTGTTTTATTTATATGGTTTAAGTTAAGAGCTTCTGCCACTTCTATTTTTCTGAGTAAAGTCCCCAGTAAAAATCTCTTATTACTTAGCTTTCGCCTAACGTTCATTGTCAGATCAATTTTTGGCAAAATATTGTTTAAGGAAAAACATACTTTGAATTGATCTTTCTAGTCACCCACTGAACCAAAGTAGCAATAGCATCATATTTGTCTGTGTTTTAACCAATGGTGCCAGATGCTGCATTTCTCCCAACCCTTGTTTTTCCAAGTAGTTTCTGGCTCCAGGCATTCCTTGGCACTCCTGTCCCAAGGGCTTGGTGCAGATCCCCACACCTCCTCAGCTGCTCAGCAGAGCACATGGCTGCTAACTTCAAAAAGTACAGAGAGGAGATAAAACAAATAGATGTCAGCACAATTTATTTTGAAAGGCTTTTCCCTGCAAAGCATGTGTGCATGCTTAGATTTCCTCCAAAACTGAAAATCTTCCTTACCTACCTCATTTCAGGAGCTGCATCTCCTTTTTGTCTGTCCAGCTGTACTAATACAAAGAGCTTTCACAAGACTAATCTCATCAGGATGGATTTTTCAGACCCTTCAGCCTGAAATCTCCAAATAGATGTTACTGGATAGCTGGACACCAGATATGTTTACAGAAAATTAGGTCTGTTTAGGCAAAGAGATTATTAAACCTTGTGTTATACAACAGGAATTTTTTAATTGTTTCAGTTTAGAGGTAAACACACAACCATGCACACAATGTATGTCAGTTATCTGTCATTCATGACACATCAGATCAAAATCTTTTGATTGCCTCAATTAACAGTTTCCCAAGCTACAGTATGTCTCTGTAGACAGGACTCAAATGGCTCTAGGCCAAATGCTTACCAAGAACTATGTTTTCATATATTTCTTGTGTACTACTTCACGAAAATACCATTAGGAAAGTAAAAAAAACTGAGTTGCACATCTCATTGTCCTCAGCATTGTTTTAGAAAACTGAGCTGAGGACATTTCCTAGTCAATAGTCCTTGTTACACAGTTTTCAGCACTGTTTCTCTTGCAAGTGTAGTGATGAAAATGTAGTTTAAAATAGATTCTAGTACAAATGGAATTTTTTTAAATGAGATAACTGAAATGCCTTTTCCCCCCATGCACTTAGAGGGAAAAATTCCCTGAGCTCTTCTGCTTCTTCATTTTCTCCCTGACTCCTCTCATCCCCCAATAGTTTATCTGCAGTTGCACCATGGTGTTCTTATGTCTAGTGGGAAAAAAAGACATGCATTTCTTGTAAGGCCTGTGCTAGTGCAAAATCAGGGCAATACATACCTGTAAAAAATTAACAAAGCCCTTGCTAATAAACTGTCAAGCAGGTATCTAGGATTAAGAGGTATTCTCTGAATACCTCCACAAAGGACAACTTCAGTGTGAAGAAGACCAAGTAATCAGGACTGTTGTTTTGGGGCTATGTGTGAAGAAGACCAAGTAATCAGGACTGTTGTTTTGGGGCTATGCAAAGGATGCAATGTGTGTTAAAGTGAGTTTTTGATGAGCTCAACAGTTTGCAGTTTCAGACGTCATGTCACCATATTAGGTTCAGAGGATTGAATTTCCACTTGTACTTCTGTCTGCTCTATCTGACACTGCACTTAGTTGGAAAGTTCTTTTCTAGGATAAATGCCTTTTGCCCACCATAACTACTACACGACCTAAATCACTGTAGTGTGTGTAATGTCTCTGCTATACATAGTTACCTGTTGTGCTTACAAGAGAGAATATTATATTGCAATTATTTTGAAATATGTGCAGGAAGAAATGTAGTGATTATAATTTCAGGCAACTGTTTTATCTCCTGGATTTCAGGGCCTTGGTGAGACTGTTACATGAGCCGTTTAGAAGCAAACAAAATATTGCTTACCACATGAGAACTAAAAGAGTTACTTGTGGGGAATAATTTATTAATCAGATTTAGCCTCTTTTTCCACATGTAATTTGTCTGCAAGCTCTTGGAGGTTTTTCCCCCCCTCAGTTTTATTCATGCTTGAAATGATTCTCTGATTTTCAGGGCGTTCACAGCCATCTCATTACAGACAGCAATCTGTGATAGCCAAGAATTAGATTTGATTGGGCACATATGTTAGCTGGTCTCATTTCTGTTCTCTGAGTGTCTCTCCCGTGGCTGTATTTATGATGCAACTATTCATGTTTACAAGGTGAAAGTGGAGCTTCTTTGAATATACTCTGGTAGTCACTTAGAAAGCTTTTTGTCTCCGCAGGTCTCTGCCCTACTGCTGGTTCCACCAAATACTCAAAAAAGGCCTTCAGCTTTTTGCTCATGATACTCACGTGTAGTTTTACTACCAGCTTCATCTGGGAAAAAGAAGTGCCACGATGTAGCTTGGCGACAGAATACAAGCAAGGGTCTGAGTCTGACACATGAAATGTAACCCATTGTCCTGCCTTGCCTTGCCTTGCCCTTCTCACAGATTTTCAGTTCTTTGAATCTGTAACGAGCAACCCAGTGGTGCTGGCTTGTTTATAAATGGATTAAACAGCTTTGCTGAAGCCTGACATTCTGAGAATCTGCATTCAGCCCTCCAGAGTAGGTGATGGACTTAAAAAAAAATAAATAATAAAAGCAGGGAATTTCATGCTTTGGATTAGGTGAAAACTGATTGGACAATGTGAAAATATAATGTGAACCCAGAGATAAAAAAGTAGCTGAATAATTGGGCATACTTTTTAATAGTTTTGTTCTGCAATGTTCAGATATGCTTGCTTTTTTTCTATATTTCTCTGACTCATGTCTAAACTGCTGGTAATTCCAAAAGAACGCTTTTTCATCACAAAATACTGCTGAAATTCAGTGGGAAGGTTTCAGCATTCACAGTGTTGCACTGAAAACCAGATCAAGTTTTCTGATAGCACAGTTTCCTGGAAAGACTTGCTCCCTTGTCTTTGAGTCCTTGATATACCTGACATGCTGAAAAGGAGCAAGGATCCTATAAGTAATAAAAATTCCCTGTACCCAGGGACCCAATACAGCAGCTGCCATAACTTCCAGACACCCAAACTGTTGAATCTCTAGCTCTTTGAGTGGGCTACCTTACATGTTGCAGATTCAGTAAGTTACACATTTTGTTACCTTGCTGCCTGATATTCTGTGAAGAATATGAATCACAGAATCTGCTTGTTACTTGGGAGACTCACCCCCACCTCGCTACAACCTCCTTTCAGTTATTTGTAGAGAGCAATAAAGTGTCTCCTCTGCCTCCTCTCCTCCAGGCTAAATAACCTCAGCTTCCTCAGCTGCTCCTCATAAGATTTGTACTCCATTATCATAATTCCAAATTTCTTCTAAGGAATATACTCACTGCCTGACTTCTCTCTTTATCTGAGATTTTTTTCATGGAGTAGGAATTTCGCCCTCCTGAAACCTGTTTTTTTAAGTAGTTTAGCACCGAATATCTTCTTGGCATCCTTGCTACCTCCTTCATTTGTGCTGTTACTGTTCTAACGCTTGCTGTGCATTCTTTTTCAACTGCTCCTCTTTTCAAAGGCATGTTTTGGTTTAGCATTACAGTAAGGTAATTCTCAGTCTAGTACAGCATGAAGTAGTATTTTGGGGGAGATATGTCAATTAACACCACCCCCCACGTTTGACCATATCTGTGGTGGGACAAGGGAATATGACAACTATGACAACGCATCTGCCTTAAATTGATGTTTTGCCAGAAGAACGTCTTCTTTACCTTTCAGTGATATTTTTAGCAGTTTGCAGGAAGCGAGCATGATCATTCTCCTTCAGCGACTGTTCAGCCTGGGAGATGAGGGATGTTGAGCGCTCAATGCACTGTTTGCAGTTCGCAATCTGCTGAGCCAGTTTCCTCAACCTCACCACCTTGAATGGAAACATAAGAAAGAGGTCACATCCCCAAGGTCACAAATCATGATTGCATTCTTCTTCCAAGGCAAAGCTGAGATGTAAAAGGGGAGTTAAGAAGAATGGCTTTGCTGACAAAAGCTTCTTTCACACTAGCTTCATGGTAAGCCCCATCTAGCCACGTAACATTTTTAATAAGGGGACAGGCACAGCCTTTTTGCCTCAATACTTTTCACATGGAAAACAACAGGGGAGAGCCAAAACAAGCACAGCTGGTGTATTTTCCAAGAGAAGAAACGTCATTTCCTGGCACTTTCTGCTTACATGATAACTGAGGGCTATTTAGATAACAATTTCCCTGAAGTGAAGAGAGTTGCATTTAAGGGAGTTTATAGATTAACTACTTTTTTTTTTTCTATTACTGAGGTGAGTTGCATGAAAATAATCTGATAATAATACTTGACAGAAAAGGACTGTTCATTCTACTAACAATACATGCTTGTCCTTTTCATTATGTGCTTTTATTCAAACAGGGTGTTTTCTTCTTGGATATTTTTAACCTGACAAAAGCACAGTAGTGCTGGAGAGCTGATCATTATTACTGCAAACATATGTGCTGGAGATAAACACAGTAGATGTAACTGTAATCATTAGCTGAAAGGTTAGGGACGGGCACAGCCAGTCTTCCATTCAAGGACAATGTTGGCTAACAAAACTTTTGGTTCCTGAAAGGTCTAGGAGTCCTTCCTGTTCTGACATCAGGATTACAGTTTGATCAGAAGCAAGAAACAGGAAGGAAATTAAATAATTCTGGAGTTTAGACTCAGTTACAGGCAAAATGAGGAAATTTATAACCAAGTGAATTGCCAGAAATATCCAAATTTATAATGAAAATAACACTTCCAATCTCAGAACAAGCTGTGCCCCAATTAGGGCACAAGCTATGAAGTTGCTGAGTTTCAGATATAATTGCATCCTAAGGAGAGATAAGGGTATCTTAGTGCACTGACCCTACAATGGAAATGAGTAGGAAAATAAATCTTCTGGAAAGCTTTCAAAAAGAAAACACCGACCTAATGATTAATGTCCCATAATATTAGTTTTTCTTCTAAAGATAGAAGCAATAAAGGAAGAAAAATGTTGGGAAAGCATAAATATTTTGATAGTGCTAATGATCTGATCATCTTCTAGGAAGGACTAATGTCATAATGTTTTCTATAACCATGCATCTACAGAGATTACAACTTGGTCTACACAAGGCTAACCACAGAAAGGTTCACTGGAGTATTAAGTAGCTCATCTCTTCATTTACTTATTAATTAACAAAACAAATAATAAACTGAAATAAATGTGAACTGATTTGTGAGGTCTACATATGAACTAGTTTTTTTATTTGCTTTATTCCATTTTATGTCTTCTTCAAGAAGGCAACTGATGATAAACTTTAAAAGGAAGAGGCTCATCTCACCCACTCTCCCCCACTCCTGCAAGGACGATGCCTGACGTCTGCACTAAAATTATCCGTTTGATAATTTTGCATCTGCAGTAATTTTGAATCTGCAGTCTCACAGCCATAGCTAGAACCTTATTCCTGAGTGTTTCCAGCTCTGTAGGCAAAACTATAATCCTATAGACAAATTTGACATGTTCTACCCTCCAGAAAGACTCTTAGCCACAGGCCCTCTTAAAAGAAGGTACATTGAGCAGAATTCCCTACGGTGTTTCACATTGGTCTCCTGAACTTCTGAAGTCTTTCAACATACACAACATATGGGGCAAAGCATTCTAGATTTTTACTGGACCTCCAGTTTGGTTGAACAAAGTCGAAGAAAGCATGGGCATAGATTCTGGTATCAGCTGTATTCAAATAAATTCAGAGTCAATTGCATTATAAATCTTCCATGCTCTAATGGACATTAGAATGCATCTTTCCAAGGAATAGAGTTTTTAAAAGCAACTCATGTATATAGCACAAATCCAAATAAATGGAAACTTTTCTACTTCATTGCAAGCACAGCTGGTCTCACCGCAGAGAAATAGAGTTGAAACAATAATGCAGAAGGCCATCTTTTCCATTTTGAAAAGAATTACATTTTGTTAACAGCATGAGGAAACTCAGTTTCTGTCACACAATGTACAAAACCTGTGGTTTCAAACATGTTTAAGTCAGCCTTTGCCTACAGGCTTTTTTTTTTCAAGTTAATTGGAATATCTTGACAGCCACATGAACCATTTAACGTGCTCTTGACTTTATTTCTTTCCTGAGCTTTTCCCACACAAGAAGAGTTTATGTTTGACTTAGTTAGTTTAGCAGTTAAAGAGTAAACAACATGTACCTAGAAAACAAGAATGTTAATTCAACTCTAATGTGTTTCTGAGTTAAGAGGTAGCTAGCAAATTGCGTTTAAACTTGAATATCAGAGATTTTTCCTGCTCAAAGTTTGTTGCTAATAATCACTGTACCTCAGTAATTAGAACAGCACACTTCATTTAATTCCCTGCATGTTTTTAATACTATTTATGTAAGTAAGTTAGATTTCCTATCCCCAGGAATAACAATGTTTAAAATAAATTCTTTCTGTGATAGTATTTTAATACATAATTATAGTATCTAGACTAAGATATTCATGCAGATAATTGCCAGACATGATACCAAATATTGTGACACTTTGTGAAAATGAAAACTTTGGGGGAAAACACTGTTAGGCAGAGTGAAGGAATCATTAATGAGTCATAATTTTATTATCATTTACTGATGGTGGTATCATTTCTGTGTTTATCCTTAAAAATCCTAATTGCATGTAGTAAGAGAAATGTCTAATAAACTGTTCAAGATTAGCATACTAATCTTGTAGTATTTAATCCCTCTTTACATGAAAGTAGCACTAGCCAAGGACTACAGAATTACGTAAGGACTTTTACAAATTTGTATTAGTAGTACTTGAGGTCAAAGAGCTGTGAGTATAAGGCAACAGTGTTGACCTACTTGTGATCTAAAGAAGAAAAGCTTTTACCTTTCCTTCCTTGATTTTGGTTCCAATTATTTGTCGTCTTTGCTGGATTATTTCAATGAGCTGGTCGCATTCTTCCATCAGCTTGGTTTCTTGGCGGGATGCATTAACCTAAGAAGAAAACCATTGTGATTAGCAAAATATTTTTTGACATTTTCCTTTTCCATTTTCTAATTTAAAAATTGTAATTTCTAAAACTTTGGGTTTGGCATTCTTCTGCTCCTTTCTGTGTGTAATCTATGTGCTACTTTGTTTTCCCTGTCTTGGATTTTGTGAAATACTGACACTGAGGGTCTTGTTCGTAGGAGGTAGGACTTGCAACTAGACACTCATCAAGTATTTTTTAGCTTAAGTGAGAAAAGTCTGATGTCAGTTATAGTGGACATGAGTGAGAAGTGGAGGTGCTTCAGAAGGTGCTTAATACCTCACAGTTTCAAGCTGTATATAGCACTGCAACAAATACCAATAAACATAAGAGCAGAAATATGAGGTTGGACAGCCCCTCTAGAGCAGTACCCTGTCTCTCACTGCTGATAGCTGCCAGCATCTGCTCATGAAGCATTTTAGGACAAAGTTCCAAAGTGTATGACGATTACTGCGAATATATTTGTCATCCTCCAACTGTCTGCAGCTCAGAGTCTTCCTGAACCAGACACATTTTCTACATCATTACTAATCCTCTGAAGAGTTGTTATTTAGCCTCTCCTTCACAGAATCACAGAACTGTTGAGGCTGGAAAAGACCTCTGAGATCATCAAACCCAGCATCCTACAGCAACGAGCAGCACAGCTTAACTCACAGTCAAGTGATCTGTCTCCTTTTGAGGGATTTGAAACTGTCTCCTTCCAGCTGCATTTAATGATTCCAAGTTCTTTTACTGGAAAGGACAGGTACTACTGATACCTATCCACATTTTCTGTGCTGCTTCTGCTTTTTTCGATCACTGTTTTGTCCTCTAGCGGGACTTTTTTTTCTACATTGAAGAGTGTTAACTTACTCAGTTTTTCCTTTCATGAAAGTCATACCATACCTTCGAGCACCCTTGCGTTTTTTTTCTTTTGAAGGTCTGTGACTTTGCTAGGTCTATCATCTCCATTTTGCTCTTAGTACAGAACTTTACTAAGTACTCAAGGTGCAAACAAATTATGGAGTCATACTGTGGTGCAATATGTTCTCTACTTCATCTTGATTACTTTCATAATGATTCCTAATGTTTGATTTGATGAATTTAGCACTTGAAAATATTGTTTATTATTTTCAGTGTCTATATAGTGGTTCCTGAAAGATTCAAATTACCAAAGATCCAGGCAACATTACCAAGTCATGTATATTATCACTTTTTCTCAGCAGTGAATCAGATAAAAAATTATAGCTGTGCTCATGTAGTTTTCTACAGTATAAATATATTAGCCAGAGAAATTGTTTTTAATACAAAAAAAAATCCTCACAAAGAATATTATCTTTCTATGGAAAATGTTGACTTTTATCAAAAAATAAGAAAACAAACTTTAAAAGTTTTGGTTGTCTGTTGAAAATGTTTTCTTTTGCGGGGAGACTGATTTTTTTCAACATTCTACACAAGAAGAAAAATGTACTTCCCCCTCAGAAGTGGTATTATTTACTTGAACGTGTGCAGAAAGAGTCAGAGAAAACAGCAAAAAGTTCTAATCATCTCTAGCATAAAGAAAAACTTAAAGGAGTGATTTCAGAGCTGTGTTTTCATACACACTTTGCAAAGAAGGTAAAGCAGCCTTCAGCCCTGGCCAACTGCTTCTAGAGCCGCATGACCTTTTCTGCTGGGCTAGTAAGAGCTGATGGCGAACAACAACCGGGAACAGTTTCAGGTGACAAGTAACTATATTTCTCCCCTTGGTTATTTTCCAGTCCAATGAGCCCCTTGATCTGCCTCAGCCTTCTTTCACTTTTCTTCTAACCATGTGTTTAAACATGCATTTACCTGTAAGCACATTATGGAACCTATTAAGATTAAGCAAATGCTTACATACCTCAATTTGGACAGGGGCCATTTTTACAAATAACCGTCTTACGTGAAATACATTATGTCCTCCAGGCAACGAGGGGACTTGTTTTCAAAGGCCTTCTTTCTTTAATATTTTGGACTATGCTTCTCAAACCTCCATAAAATTAAAGTTTGCATATTTTACAGGCTTAATTATTAATTAAGATCAGTATTACAAAGAGAAAATATGTTTGTTTCTGGAAGGGGTCAGACAGCATTGAAGTACTGGAGAGATCTGCACACAGTAAGTGAAAACATAGAAAGTACTTCCACAGCACATGCAGTTCTATTTACCTCCTTACATTAGCTGTTTGCTCTGCCTGGCTTCCCACCATGGTCCATCAGGAGAGACAGACCATGAAGAAGCTCACCCAAAACCTCTGGCAGATCCAGTGTCTCTCCATTGACCACTCAGGGATCCTAGAAGAACTAGTCCATCAACACCATTCCTCCCATTCCCTGCCTCTTCTCCTTATCCCAGTTTCGCCAGGGGACTGAAATTCCACCAAAGGGTGAGGAATCCCAAATGGGGTCAGTCAGGGGCAACGATCAACATCCCTTGCACATGGGTATAACTCCTTCTGTGTTGATACTGAGGAGTGCTTGTGCCAGAGCCAACTTTGTCACTTAATTATGGCAACACTTCACAGGGCTTTTGAGTAGCTTCCACTCAAAGTGTTACTTCTGTCACCACTTACATCACAAATTTGTTCTGTTGAGCAGATCTAATTAATCTTTGGGGTAACTGTCATGAAATGTAGAGCTACAGGAAGGTTAAGTCAACATTGTTTCATTTAATGCTCTGGTTGGTTTGAATAATAATGTATTAATTAAATCTTAACCCTAGACTAAGAAAAACAAAATGCTTGGAAAATCCCTTTGGATTTCTTATGCACCAACTGCGGACTTCTCTTTTTCTTTGAAATCTGAAAAGTATATTCTTTTATAAACTTGAAGACGTTTCCAACTTTATAACTTCACACGCCTATTAAAAATGAAGAGAATATTCCTAAATTATCTGATATGTCTGAGCTTTATATGAAAAAATCCCAACATTTAATCTGGGGGCTTTTCTCAGGTTGAAATACCCCTTAATCAAATTTTCAGCCTACAAGGCCTCTGATTCAGTAATAACTTTATAATTGAGCACATGCCTAACTTTAAGTGCACGTTATTAGCTGTGGCCCTAAAGGGACTATTTGTGAGATTACCACCAAATATTATTTACTTGTGTGTTTCCAAGGAGTCATGTGTCAGACCAAAGAGCCACAGGCATGGAGCAGTGCTCCATGGCACAGGTGCTACAGAAATACCAGAATAAGGTTCTACCTTCTGCTCGAGTCCTTTGATGAGCAGCAACCTTGACAATAATTTCCAGCTGGGGCTGGCCAAGGAATGTGAGTTCTGTCTGGTGAAAATATTTGAGGTTTTACATTCTACATTTTTCCACATTAAAAGCAAGCCCTCTTTCCAATGAGTTTGTTAAAAGAGATGGAGAGCTGCATTAGAAAAGCCTGGAGACTGCATCGCTTAGTTTGGTTGTGGGAGGCTCTGAAGGGTGCAGAGAGCAGACTTAAATCTGGGCTTCCTCCATCCCAGATGAATGTTGGCTCCTTAATCTGAGACATCTATTGCCAGAGAGTTTACCCTGGATTTGGGGACACCTTTCTGTAGAAAATTTCACTACCATCAATATACTTAGTTTTGTCATCAAGAAATTTCTTAAAACCCCACGTCCCGAACAACTTTGAACCTAAAGCTTTGCATTTTATTGGTTTCATTTTTATAAACTCTCTTCCATGTCACAAAGCAGTTTTTAAACTTAGTAGGAGGCCTTGTTACAATTTAGCAAAAATAATGACATTTTCTACTACAAACAAGCAAGCAAGGACTGATTCTAGTCCTGATGCTTTTATGGGGAAATTATTCCAATTTCTGTAATAGTCAAAAACCTCAAACAGAAAATTTACTGAAAAAAGAAATACATGGTTCTTTCCAGGTTTTCCAGACAGATGGATAGGGGCTGCTGGCCTTTGCCTCAGGGAGTGGGTCTAGAAAAAAATGGAAAAATTGGGATTCCTCAGATGTCTAACAGAGAGCTGGAAACAACAAGCCCTCCCGACCTGAAGGGGAGAGCAGGCCAGCTGTTCCCAGCTCTACAAGCTGAGAACTGCTTTGGAAGGTGTTCCGCTCTCTGCAGAGGCTCCCTCCTCTTTCATCTTCAGAGACCTGAGTTAAATTGCAGCTTAGGTCATAAGAAAATGAATGTGGTGCTTTCGAAGTCCCTAGCAGATGTTTGGGAAATCACGGAACTACAACACAGCTAGAGGTTCACAGTTACAGGGCAGCTTTCATGGTTAATTGAAAGGCAAACAGAATGTTAGAGGGCTAGATTAATACCTCCAGAAATTTCTGTACAGAAACTTCTACTGGAATCAAAGGATTTTTTAAAGTCTCAGCAGAATTTTCCTTGCTGGAGCAAAACTCTCCCTCTGAGATTCCTTATGGGTGAGGCAATATTATCTGCAAGTGGAAATGCACATGTGTCTTTTTGGCAAATAAGATCTAAATGACTAGCAAAATAAGACACCCTAAATGAGAGATGGCCTGCTTTTTGGAGGCTAGACTGTCTGGAATAAATCTGTCAAAACCAGAGTAATATTTATTCACTAGTCCTCCGTTGGTTATGCAAAATGGAAGAAAGTACATTGTACAAAGAGTCTCATCTTTGAAAAGTGAGGTATGAATTTGAGTTTCAGCATCACCATTTTAAACTGGTCTCAATTTCCTTGCAGTTGTGACCATACAGGTCAAGAAGAAATACCGGCTTTTCTGTATGGGCTTGAGTGGATGGTTACAGAATTAGCATATACTGAGAAATAAACAAAAACATCAGTAACATTACTGTAATATATTTCAATCTAGATTTTGAGTCTGAACACTTCCTTACATCAAACCCAGAAATTGAGGGGTAAAATAAATCTAAAATGATGACATATAATGCTTGGTACCTGTTCACTCTAGGGAAACTTTCTTCATTACCCTGTAGATGTGGAACACACTTTCTGAGCTCAGAGTCCCTAGATGAATTAAGGGACTATACGCATCTAAAAAGAGAGGTCTATTTATTTTTTAATTACTCCACATTATAAAGTGAATAACTTTTCTTCATAGCATGACAATACATTGAGGTCACATTTTAGCATTATCTGTGTCTCATTTTTTTTAATGGAAATACAAAGGATAATTATTAATGCATATTTATGAAAACATTTCTTCACTTTCTTTTTATGGATGGTTGGACTGAATCAGAGCAATGGATTCAAATTTCTTGCATTTCATACCCCTGTTTGATATTACGCATTCTTATTTAGTCTTCAGTAGAGCAAAAGCAACTCTTGGAATAAAGGTTTTTCAGACTTTACCTAGCCTAAGCACAAAACTGATTTTATCTATCATGACAAACTGCCTTTGGAAATACGTGATATTAATCAGTTTGCCATCTGAGGGGATCATCTACAACTCCTTTATTCTGAGAAAGAAATGGTCATCTCCCATTTCAAGTGTGCCAGAGGCTTTGTTTTTGTTTGCATTCCACATCTATCTCTAACGAGAAGACCTGTGTTTAGAGGGAGTCTCAGAGCAGGTTAAACAAAGGTCAGTGCAAAACTACAGCAACTTACTCTGGCTACCTAGGAATTTTGTGAATGAAGAATCGATTAGACCAGGATAGCTAAACTGCTTAGGGTCAGACTGATAAGACTATCTGCCCCAATCTTGAGAAAAAGTAAACCTTTTCAGAAGTTTGAAATACTCACGTTACTTATTAAAATATTATTTTGAAGTTTTTTGTCCCACTGTGCTTTGAAGTACATTGTTGAGAAACTAACCAGCAAGATACCTAGCAGCCCTCTAGTGACATTTACAATCGAATCACATAACAAACCAAACCCAGAAGTTTCAGGGAAAACAAACGAGTTGTTTTTATAAGGTTTCCATTAAAAATATGAAAAAACTTTAAAGTCAGATGATCTGGAAACTTCTCATAAAGAGCTACTCCAAGAAATGCTTATGCTGATGGCTTGTAAAGCCCATCAACTAGGCTTGCTTCAACGGACTAAGTATTGCTTTTAAAAACACAAGTGTAGAATTATCTTGAAGTTCTAGCAGGCTTTTCTCAGCTGGTGTGGCCAGCTGGGACAATGCCTGGGCTGAGTTCACCTGGCTGGTGTGGATGTTGCTCAAACACATGGGAAGCAGGTGGAGAAGCACAGTGGGGAGGGCTGAAGTATAGAGGTAGGGAGACTTTTGGCAGCCATGAGGCTTACGATCAGGTCAAGCTGTTTGTGAAACTAAACTCTAAGAGGGATATGTTTTTATAAAATGCTTTAAAAGGGTCATATTAATAATTTATTTTCCATTTTGTCCTTGATGTTAGTCCTTTCTTTGAACCTAAATAATGAAACTATCTTTTGAATTGAACAATATTTTTGTATTTACTGTTTTTATTTTGTTTTTCCTGCTGTCATTAAGCATTTGTTTCACATTGAGCAAAATATTCCACTTGGTGTATTTCATTTAGGGTAAAAAAACAAAAGCAATTAAATAATCACTGAAGTTCAAAGGACCACCTGTCCTTTGATGAAGATGAAGGCAGTGTCCTTGTAACTAACAGTTCAGTACTTAAAGCTTTCATCCAGGTTCCCAGGTTTTTAGCCTTGTGTCTAACACACTAGAGAACAAATGCCTCTGGTCTCCTTGCTACTCTAATTTCTGTTTAGCTATTTGTATTAGGCAAAAAAAGGAGGAACTCAGGAGTATTTTTTTTCCATAAAGGTAAATTGCTCAAAGACAGTGGGTTCCAAAGACTAACAATGAACTAAACCGCATTTTCTGGTCTAAGGACAAAGTTTTGCAGGAATATCAGTCCAACAAGAATGTGAACACATACATGTGTATGGATGTGAGACAGAGGGGGACTAGATGACCTTTTAAAGTCCGTTCCAGCCCAACACGTTCTATGATTCTGTGATTGATTCTATGATGATTCTAGGATTGTATGAAGTGAATGGGAACTGGCCGTCTTAACAGGCAATGGCAAGCACAGCTATTAGTTTGTACACAGTCTGTATGACCTGTTATCATAATTATGACTCCAACTTCCAGAAGTTCCAAAACAGCTGTGGGTGCAGTTAGATACTCCAGCACATGCCTAATCTGCACATAAACTGTACGCATAAGAGCTGCAGTTCTACATATATAGGGCCAATTATACATTCAATTAGTAACGTGTGAAAATAATTAAATAATTCTTCAGGCAAATGATATTTGACCATTAGACAAGGGCTTACTGGCCATGCAACTGAGGACATCCTTGAAAGAATACTCCATTTTGCCATATGCCATGCAGCATATTTTATCATTTTTTTATTTCTGAAGTTTGTGTTTTATCTAATGCTACAAAAAATTAAGACTGATTAAAGTTTACCCTAGATTTTCACTGAATAAAATCAACTTTCACGGGAGTGAAATTAAATGTAGAACTTAAGTAACTAGAAATCAAATGTAGACCATGCCATATATTTAATTTAAATAATGTTAATAGAGAAATTGTCTTCTTTACCCTCTCTCATTAGAAACTTTCTTAGGAAAAAATGTTGTAAACTCCTCCTTAGGGTTTTACACACCTCATGAAGTTTGCTAATTAGTCTCTTATTGAGAGTAAGAACTAATTTTCTTTAAGTCATATTTCTCAACTATTTCACAAATAAAAAAATGTAAGTTACTTCTAGCACTTAAGTATAGCAAATAAATTTAGCTGCTGAACAAGCACCTTCACAAAAATGGAAGATATTGGGCCAGATCAAAAAGCAACTCCCACTGGAGCTACTTGCCAAGTTATCTGCCCCACACATCTCACAGTGATGGTAAACACTTATTTAACCCATTGCCCCTTTCCTACTCTTTAAAAATCCCTAGCAAAGTAGATTCCTTATTCCAACCTACTAGTCACATTTACATGACTACAAAGGCCACTTGCTGTGGTTCAGACATCAGGTTTACATACAGACCTTCTACCTAAATTTTCCTGGTTAGTGCTTCTTGATTTACTTGGGCTTTGATTGAGATGGTCCCAAATCTCAAGAAAAAGCGAGTACCATGAAATTCAGTAAGAACAGAGTACTGACTGGTTTTTATTGTCACAAAGACTCTCTACTTTTTAAGAGTCCTCAGGCTATCATGCCAACAGCTGAGTTTTGATTTTGCTGTTCTTCAAGTAACAGAAATGCTATATGTATTTTATATATACATAAAAAAAAAAATGATGGAGGCATTTTGTTGCAAAATTTCCAGAACTTATCTTATAGCTGAAGTCTTACCAGAACCTCGACTTTTCACTATTCACAGTTTTCCCATTTGGCTTATTTATTTTTGATCAGCCACACAAAAAAAAAAAGGCAACAGCAGGACTTTTTAGGTATTGCAATCTTCTCTGCATCACTTTTGCATTACGATTGTTACACTGATTTAAAATGTGTCTGATATGTGTGAGTGTTCAGCATCTGTGCCAGTGAAATAAAGGGTATTCCAACATACTGCTTTTTTTTTCAGGTGATTATGTGATATGGTTATAAAAAACATCCTTTGACACACACAAAACTAATTTTTGACTGGAAACTTTATACAGAGATTTAGCTCACAGCAGTTCTTCAGAAGTGAGCTAGAAACTGAGCACTTACATTGCAAACCGAAAGCAAAGGAAACAGCAGTTTGAGAGTTACACAGTTAGAGGAAAATGCCTTCCCTTCTTTATGCAACCAAAATGATTTTGCAGCGGAGTCCAGAATTTGCTTCCTATGACGTTTGGTGAATTGAAAACAAAACAAAACAAACAGAAAGATTGAGATACAGATGTTATAAAGCTGTCTACAAGCAAAACCTATTTCCTTTCCCCTCCCCCCTAGATAATTGCTCCAATTCTTCCTCCAGCTGAGTTCAGATTGTGTTTCTGCCGAACAGATGAGAGAAGTTTCACGGTATTGACTATATAATAGACATTTAATCATCTATTTCCTAGAAGAGATGAGAAAAAAGTCCAGAAACAAAACTCAAATTGCTTAGGAAAAATGTAGCCGGGAAAAGAGGCTCATGCTCAAATTTGTGCCTAATGCCAATTAACATCATGATCTAAAAGATGTTTGCACAAGCCTCACATGTTCATAGAAGCAGTGTGTCCTGGAAACCATGACAAAGAAGCAAATTTGCTGTGACATACCACTTTGTCAGCCAGAGAAACCTGTGACACCAAACCCAAGAGGAGAACCTAAGTGCTTACAGCATTCAATCTTTCCCTGATTCAACTGAGAAGCGGCTAAATCTGGAGCTGTGGACAGCCACAACAGTCAGGGGCCAGCAGAGCAGGATGTGGTGCCCATCACCTCACAGGTGGCAGGTGTCCTGGGGGTAGCGGCAGTGCTGCCACGGCAGCGAGGCAGGTAGGGGACCTGTGCCAAAGTCACCCCGGAGCCACCACCATGCTGATGTCCCTCCAGCAGAGGGCAGGAGGAAGGGACGCCCTGCAGTGGATTGGTATGGACCACAGGGATGCCGTCACCCAGGGATTAACCTGTATTGCCATATCCTAGGCCTGCCAATCCCAGTTTTACAACAGAGTTTTTGGAAGATTTGTCCGTGGCTCCGGAAGAAATTTTCAATTATTCACACAGGCAAACTGCATAGCGCATTACGAGAAAATTACTGCAGCCTTGCTTCACCCTGTGCGACTGGGTCCAGCTACAGTCTCATCCTCAGCTGAGGTAGAGGGCTTGCACCTAGATTGTTAATTTATGCCAAAGTATAAATATTTACATTACTTCCTTTTCCCTGAAACATATTCTCCTTATAACAGCTCCAGAACTAAGCAGCTGCTTTCCTGATACACACGAGCGTTTTTATGGACTTTGAAGAGCCACATGCTGAGTTAGCCACATGCTAGAGGGCTCTCTCACTGTATTATCATCCATAGAATTAAAAGATAATATTCTCCAGGACAGTTTTTTATGCTTTTAAAAAGGTTTTCTTGCACAAGATGCATGAATGCTATGAACTAGGACTACAAATAAACACAGATTAGTAGCCATTTCTATTCCAATTTCTCTGTTAGTGGAGTAAACTGTATTTTATCCTATGAATCAGTAGCCTGGCCAAAGGCATAAATCATCATCTCCAAGGAAGAAAAACAAAACTTTGCTGATTAACAGCCTTCGATGGTTCAGCAAAAAACAAGAAGTGATGGACAGGATTATAGAGGAAGGGAGAGTGGAAGGATGGAAAAATTAGTGTTAAACAAAAAACATGTTAGGAATGTGTTTGAAAGAGGAATAAATCCACTGTGTCCGGGTCCTTCTCATGAAAATAAAAACTTTGGGAGAGAAAGGAGTGTTACAGTCTCAAGCATCCACTTCTCAGGGTGTGGTTCCCTTTGAGAAAATAGGATTTTTAAAATTAAGGGCTACCATAATCTAAATATTAGTACAGACTATAATTTAATATTATTCATTAAATCAGACATTCAAATATTAAATTTTAAATTATTATTTTAAATAAAATATTTAATAACATCTCTGCTGTACTTAGAGCAGTGAAGAATACTTGATTTATTCACAATAAGCTTTCCTGCCAATATGTGCAGAATCACCCACAGGAATGCAAGACTGGAAGTGGACTTCTTGAGTCTCTCAAGATCAGGTTCCCTATCAAGATAAATCCTGTCACAAACTGATAAAGTCAATCTAAAAATAGACAAGATTTATGCCTCTGTTGCTTTGATGAAAGGCAGATCCAGATCCCTCCTTCCCGGTGGCAGGAAGGTGTCCAGTTTCCAGATAATGCACATCCCCGACCAGGCCGTGAGTGCTTATGTGAGAGACAAGTGAAAATAACTCTCTTTCAGAAGGGAATAAACATCAGTTTGAAAATACAGAGAGATTGGGATTTGGCCTTTGCAATCAATGAAGGTAAAATTGCCTGATGGAAAGGATGTACGGGGAGAGAATAAATCTACAGCGAAGCTGGTCGCAGCAAAGCCATTAAGGGCTGCCTTGGGTGATGAGAAACAGTGGCCCCATGACAACCTTTGGTTTGGCTGGAGAGGATTCATTGATTCAAAAGACAGAGAAACTGTTTGTTGTGTGTTGTCAGAATCATCGGGATCTGCTCCATATCGAAGGCCAGAAAAGCTGGTCCTTTTTCATTTTTCATGTAATATTGTATTTTTTTGTTAAGGACATGACAAAGGTTTTAAAAAATGACAGTGTTTATTCCTACAAATAAAGGTTAATCTGTGTAACTTTTTAAAATAAGTTTACATATCCCTTAATAAATGCTTGTTAAGTTTAACACAAGGAATGATAATTTCCTTTCCTTCCTTGTTTTTTCAAAGTTCAAAATATGTGTGAAACCCAGAACTTCTTTTATTTTTAACCTCCCAGAATCTAAATCAGCAGTAAAATAACATCACTGAAATGATTTACAATTAGGTAAGGAAAATCAAAGTATGTAACAGCAGTGTTTAAAGTGTACTACTTACATTTACATGTTTAAAAATTATGTACAACACATTTTACATCATTCTCTGTAATATATTGTATCAAAAAGTAAAAAAGAAAACATATACTATGAAATTAACTACCTCTTTGGTTTCAACCTTGGAGTGAGTAGCAATACTAACACAGTCATTGCAAACATCAGCTATTCTTTTCCTAATATTTTGTAATCTTAAATTTATAACATTACAACCAATATATTGTTCACTACACTTGTGTTCCTGGTCTGGGATGAATTTCTGTGATGAAGAAGCACAAAGAAAGAGAGCGCACTGATATAAAAAAAAAATCTATCTATCCTCAGCTTCCCTCATGCTGGAAGTATTCACATCATATCTGAAGTTTTTATAAAGCTCTGAGAAACAGAGATAGCTTTAAAGTTTACTTCCACATCCCCACTTGCCCAATTTCCAGCATGGCCTAGGTCCAGGGTTTTCACTGAAGCTCATTTCTTAATATTTAGTTCATTTAAATGCTAATTAGACTAATTTGATGAATAAAATGTGGTAGGAATTCATTAATAACTTTGCTGCTCTTGCTTTATGTCTAGAGAGAAATTTTCTAAACCAGGACTCCAGGGACGGTAGCGCATCTGTTACCAGTTGAACAAGTTGGATTTTCTGTAATACTAAACCTTAGAGTTTGTAATATATTGCAGAATCGCAGAGGAGATGGAGGAGCAACTTTAAATTTTCCAGATCTAGCCCCTCTTGGACAGAGGCCACCAATGAAGAAGAGGCCTTATGCTGTCCTGAGCCCATCTGTTTCATGGGTTTTGCTCTAAGTTTTATATCCAGAGGAATAAAACGTGCCTTGTCTCTGTCTCTCATTACCTACTACAGTCGTTGCAGCTGACACTACGGTTGTTACGCCTGACGTTATTGCTGCCTGTATAAAGGACTCAAACTGTTTGCCTCACGTCTGTTACTGTGGATTGTCTTTCCTGGGTTTGCTGAGCACCATGAAGTCAGTGAGGCTTCACAGAGGTGAAGCAGATAGAAGAATAGATGATTGCTTTGTCAGAACAGTCTCAAGGCTTTCTCGTTTCAGTTTTAATTTTGTTTTGGTTTGTTTTGGTTTGTGCTGGGGTTGCTGGGTAGAATTTTTCCCTTTTTTTCTGCAGCGTGTGCCATTACCACAGTCAACAAAGTACTGAAGTAGATGCCAAATTTTCAAGATGTGACTTTGAATCTATTCAAAATCAAAAGTTGCTCTTGGGCTTAATTGGGTCGCTGAATATTAGTCTGATAAAGACAGAAAAGAAGAAGCCCTACAGAAAATTTCCATGGGACTATGTAAGGAAGAAAAAAATGCTTATCTAAAGATGAAGTGCTTTTCTGCAGAGCTGGCAGGTGGCTGTGTTACAGCAGTTCATGTCACAACTAACTTTCTCTTAAATTATATTTGTGTTTCAGAAGCTCTGGGTTAAATCTACCTTCCTCTCTCAAATTCCCCAGGGCTATTCCTCAGGTAACACTGCTGAAGAAACCTGGCTTCCTGAGACCCCACTGGGAGTACTGCATCAAGCCTTGGGGCTCCCAGCATAAGAAAGACATAGACCTGCCTGAGGGCATCTAGAGGAGGGCCACGAAGATGATGAGGGCTGGAGCCAGGACAGGCTAAGAGTGTTGGGGCTGTTCAGCCTGGAGAAGAGAAGGCTCTGGGGAGACTGTACAGCAGCCTTCCAGTACTTAATGGGGGCCGTCAGGAAAGATGGAGAAGGACTTGTTACAAAGACATGTTCTGATAGGACAAGGGCAATGGTTTTAAATCAAAAGAGGGTAGTTTTAGATTAGATATAAGGAGGAAGTTCTTCACTACGAGGGAGGTAAGGCACTGGAACTGATTGTCCAGAGAGGTTGTGGATGCCTCATCCCTGGAGGTGTTCAAGGCCAGGTTGGATGGGGCTTTGAGTAACCTGGTCCGTTGGAAGGTGTCCCCATCCATGGCAGGGGGGTTGCAACTAGATGATCTTTAAGGTCTCTTCCAACCCAAACTGTTCTATGATTCTATGATTCACATATAAAGACAGCCATACACAAAGCAGAATAGCTTTTCTACAGAATGCTAACAGTATTTAATGCTGCCTGTCTGCTAAGAACATAGAGAGAGCCCTTCTCTGAAAGAATGAAGCTGCTGCGGGACTTGCAATGCAGTCAGAAGTGAAATGGTCCTATGCAGAAGCCTGTCTACAAATATCATTGTAATGCAAACAAAACCCCAAGCATTTTTCAACAAAAAAATAAGTTCGCCCTGCTAGTCTGAGTAGTAATTAGCTGTTCAACTGAAAATACCTCCTCTCTGTGATTGAGGTGTAAAGCTTGTTCCACTCTAAATTAGCAGTATTTGTGTTGTGCTAGATCCTCTGATTCCTGCCCTATTCACTTTCCCATGCTGTCTTGAATTGAGTTTGGAACTTACGAAAACTGACAGCACTGCAAATTACGACCTTGATGTATCTCACTGAATTCAGTATATGTGTCAACAAGCACATGCACCCCATGATGTCGAGCCTTTCCTAGTCTTCCAGTATTTCTCAGCCCCAATTTACCTGGAGGAGAGGTAAAAATGTTTTGTATCTGTGACTCATGGATGAAGCTGACGAGGAAAGCACTGGTGATAACATTTTGATGCCAATGGGATGTTTGTGTAATATTTGTGGCAGGAATCATACTCATATTGTCTTTTGCAAGACAAATGCTTGCACAGATATGTAACTTTTTTGTTCATAATGCTTCTGGTTTTGTTGACCTGAATGTACTATATGGAACTGAAAAAGTCTTACAGCATGGCAAAAGCAAAATACAAAAAGAAATGTTCTGCTAAAAAAGAATTTATTTTGCACCCTGATCTCTTCCTCTGTCAGCTCCCATGGCTGAATTTGTCTGTGATTATTTTAATTTGCATGTAGAGCAGTAGGCCCCATGGGGCCATCCAAAAAGCCCCCAGGTTTTGGGGAAATATCCCTCTCCGCTAAAGATTTTTTTGTGGTACTCAAAGTGGAGTATGTAACTGGGGCAATTCAAAGGCCTGTAATCATCTTTCTTCTTCTGAAGATAAATCACAGAATCACAGAATGTCAGGGGTTGGAAGGGACCTCAAAAGATCATCTAGTCCAGCCCCCCTGCCAGAGCAGGATCACCTACAGTAGGTCACACAGGAACATGTCCAGGTGGGTTTTGAATGTCTCCAGAGAAGGAGACTCCACAACCTCCCTGGGCAGCCAGGGCTCTGTCACCCTCACAGGGAAAAAGTTTTTTCTAATATTTTTGTGGAACCTCCTATGTTCCAGCTTGTACCCATTGCCCCTTGTCCTGTCATTGGACGCCACTGAAAAGAGCCTGGCTCTGTCCTCCTGACACTCCCCCTTGACATATTTATAAACATTTACGAGGTCACCCCTCAGCCTCTTCTTCTCCAAGGTAAAGAGACCCAGCTCCTTCAGCCTTTCCTCAGAAGGGAGATGTTCCACTCCCTTCACCATCTTTGTGGCTCTGCGCTGGACTCTCTCAAGCAGTTCCCTGTCTCTCTTGAACTGATGGGCCCAGAACTGGACACAATATTCTAGATGTGGCCTCACCAGGGCAGAGCAGAGGGGCATATATCTCTTGTATGACTTTTGACTCCATATATATTTTTAGATACTGAATTCTTATGAAAAAAAAATGAATGGCCAATAAAAAACCTAAATATCTTTGTGGATCTGGGTATTACTTTTCCTTTAGCTTGGTTTCCCACCTGTAAATATTAGTCTTCCTCACAAAGGACCCAAAAAGATAATTATTTTACAGATAGTGATGTGGTCAAGTATAGCAGTGGTGAGAGCCATGCGGACTATACTTAAAAAGGGATATGAAAGAATGTACATGACATCATCTGTATGGAGAATATCATTTATCAGTGAAAAACTCCAGATCAGTAGAGCACTATTTTAATTTAGTTCTGTCCTTGTTGGTTGGGTTTTTTTTCTTTAAACTTTTATTCTTGAATGCTAGAAGTGAATGTAATTAAGTTTACAGGTATTTCAAATGGAGGTCAGTACTCACTTCTACATGTTGACAGGTCTGAATGAGTTTTGCCAAAAGAGTTTCCAATTCAGTATTCCTCTTAATAAGGTTGGTGAGGTTACTTTCCAAATTTTGCTGTCAAAAAGAAAGAAAACAACACATTAGCATTTTGAAGAACTTAATGCTTAGACGAACAGCTGAAATACTGATATGCTTTCACGATCTGAATTTTGTAATTACATAGGTATGAAAATGAGACTTTCATTTTTCTAAGCTCTATTAAATGTTTTGTCTATGCATCAAGTATGGCAAGAGAAGAGAGCAGGAAATTTCAAGACAAGAGCAAATTCTAGAAAATAAGAGTTTTTAAGGACATACTAAAAACTAGATTAAGCAATTAGTTTTATTGGGGGGGGAAGAGTAAGTAGAAGAGCAGAGAAGCTAAAAATATTTTAGCAAAAAAACCCAAGTCATTTCTTTTGGCTGAGATCACTTTTTGACTCCTTATCTCCTGCTTTCAGTCTAACATTTGAATGTAAGAGCCTGCTTCAAACTGAGGTCTCTGAGCATGTGCCCTTTAGATCTGTACTTGTAAGGACCCAGTAGATGGGTCAGCACTTTCTTTTTCGGCTTCGCAGTGCTGGGAGTGATTAATCTAATTGATTTAATTCTCTTATTCAGTAGAGTCATATTTTTACAAAAAGAATTCTAAAGAAAAACACTCTTTTCATGCATAAGAATGAAGTATCTACTCACAGATTGTGCCTTGACTAACAGTTTTTAAGAGAGAACTTGTGGCTTATGTCTGTGTTTGTCAACTGATTATGGCTCCAATAAGTATCCGCAACTGTGGGAGACCAGAGTGCTTTCCAGCTTCCAGAGCTGAAGCCACATCCTGGCCACTGTGCAATTGCATGTGAGACTGAGATCTAGCAACAAATGTTTCAGCCTCCCTTCTTCCCTCCCTATCCACAGAAAGGAAATCCAAGCACGCTAGGAGGTCTGTGATGGCTGTGACCCGCTCCCTGGTTTGGCTGCCTTGGCACCAGGACCCTGTCCCACACTCTGAGGAGGCAGCTCCTCACTATTTACCATACATCCTGAGACAGCTGCTGGTTTACGTGAAATTCCATCTTCTGGAATCATATGGACATGAAAATGCCCTTTTTCTGCATAAAATGCAAAGTTTCCACAGAGATTAAAAAAGCACAGTAAATCTAACTTAAGTACATAGAAGAGGAAGAAAACAAGCAGCAAGCCATTAAAGAGTCCTGACTGTAAACATTTATTTCAGTAACTTCAGGGGCATATATTTTGTTTTGAAAAACCTAGGGACTGCTGGTCTGAAAAGCTGTTTCTCATAGCTATTTACCTATGTGTGTGAGACCAGTCCCTTGCTTAGTATTCCTGAGAGGTCAACAGTCTCTGCCTTTTCATTGTACTTCATCCCCAGGCAGCTCCCAGTATCTAGGAAGTCCTGAACAAGAATACCAGAACTGGACGCTTTGCTTCTCTCCACACAAGGGCTGTAGTGTGTCTGCAGAGCTCTCATTAATTTCAGCCTTCCTCATCTTTTATTAATGGATTGCTTTTCTTCAGAGTACTATTTCTCCCCCTAATGTATCTATTCCATCGCTTAAGTCCCTTCAGCTATCATTAACTCACCTGACTTCTCTCATCCTTCTCCTCGTCGCCACTTACCACCAGTCTGCACACATTTAATGTGTGTGTGTGTTTTAGAGTGGTGTTTCATCCTGCCTCTTTTGTGCTGGTTTAAAACACTTTATTCCTTGCCCTCCATTTCTGCAACCATGCAGTCTCCCTACTCCTTCTTGCATATGGCTACAAACAAACAAAGTCGGCATTATTTCACTGCTGAACCATATGTACTTTGGCATTTATCAGGGCTGAAGCTGTAAACACCGGAGGAGCAATCAGTCCTGTTCCATTAAAGATGGTACAGGATTTTGACGGCTTCATGTATATAACTCTTCCAAGAAGCGTGATGAGTGTTTGAAGTACACAATTTTGGCATTTTCTTGCCAGCACAGCCATACATATCGTGTATCACAAGCTCTGGCTGTAAAAAAAAATAACCTTCTACACTACATTTACTTTATAGCCCATTAAACCAAAGAGTAACAAGAATGAGCATTCTTTACCAAACCATTTGAGCTGTATCTTAAATTTCCATAAGCTGTACTGTGAACAATCATTTAATTGCAAAGGCATGTTTCCTGTGCTGTTAGATGAACCTCTGTAGAGCTAAGACTCACATGCAAAGTCAAAATACCGTATATAGTTACAGTATCAGATAACCTTTGCCCTTAAAAAAAGCTTGTTAAGGGGATCCAAATGTGCAAATACTCTTGAAATGATATTTATACACCTTCTTATTGCTCATATATTCACTTTGCACATGTTCTACTATTTTATACTAAAAAGTTTAAAATTAAAGATGTATAATCTTGATTGAGATTGCATAACTGTAACTGTATTACTGGACATAATAAATGCTATCAGTTGGGACCTATACATACTTTGAAGAAAAAGTGTTCTCAAAGTTGTTATGGAACACTGTCGTGATTTTAAATAACCTGAAAATGTCTTCAGCTAAGGCCATTAATACACAAAGAGCAAGTATTTTTCTCTGAAACAGAAATCTATTTACCCATAGATTATATACGGATTGTTAAAATCAGAATATTTTCAAATCCTGGAAAAAGAACAAAATTTTAGATTAATACGTATTATTGTGGTTTCACACAGGTGTCTTGATGTCCTCTGTATTTCCCAGCCATGGAAATGGAAGACAACTGCTAAACAAGTGAGTTCCTTGAAAAATTTGAGTTAGTGCATTCCTCTGCTCTAGCTCCTCCAACTGTGTAATTTCCAAACTGGAAAGCCTGGAATTTTGATTCCATGCAGTCTTGTATGCAAGAGATTGAGGTCTTTTAAAGCCAGGAATTATCAGAATTCTGTTAAGCTTTTGTTGAAGAACATCAATTTTTATTAATGCTTTACAAGATAGAAAGAACCTGGCAGCTACTTCTTGAAATTAAGGTCAATCTTTCCAGCATCACTAAGCAAGTACTGAATGGCAGCTCTTAAAACTGAACTGACCTGAAAGTTTTAAAGGTCGCAAAACTCAATCCTTGCAGTACGTTTACCCAGATTTTCTCTTGGTAGTATCCTCTTCTAGTTCTTTCCCCATTGCATCCCCATACGGATCACGGTATCGCTTTGGCTGCCACATGACAGCAGGTACCAGAAGCAGAGATCAAGCCCTGCCCTCTTTCTTTACTCCATAGAGGGTGAGCTAGCAAGGGCCCAAAAGGCGTTTAAATTTCAGAAGCAGAAGTTTGCTCACAGACTTTCCAAAGTGTTGCAAACTCATTTTACATCCAGACATGAAACTTCCCAGGTTGTGTAAAACTTCAATGCCCGATATGGGGCTCTGGTCATGTTGAAAAATTGAACCAGTTCTGCTGACCAGAATTCCTGGGACAGGGAATTGTAGCCAGGTTTTAAGTCTGGAGAAAGTGTGCTCTCACATTGTAATAAGCTCATGTGAAACTGAGTGGCAGAATAAGCTTATTCAAAGTGCCTTTTCTCCTATCTAATCCCCTACTGCCACTCTCTTAGGTGAACCAAATTACAACTGAATTTTTGGAAATGTTCTAGGGAAATGATGATTTCTTAACCATTTGCACCTGTCCTTATCTTTTTTTTGTCATTTGGCAAATTTCATTGTCATCTGTCTATTAAAAACCAATCTTAGAAATGCAGGAGGTAGTTTTAAAAGAATGATAGTTGCTATGCGTTTGCAGGAGGTGGTTTTAAAAGAATGTTAGTTGCTGTGCATTTGCTCTGTGAACAGGCTTCACACATGTTAACTCAACGGATGCAAACTGCTCTCGAAAAGCAAAAGCCAGCCTGAATGCTTCCTGACTTACCAATGCAGACCTAGCTCAAGATCTTGACATTCCGTGCGTGCTTTGTAACTGTTTTTACAGCATCCAGTATAAAGTGAAAAGAATGCTTGCTGTCCATTTAGCACGGTCTGACAGCTATACAGCATAAATATTCCTATAATCTTGGGATAAATCCAAGTAGAGGAAATCACAGACATGTAATTGAAAAGGACAGTTGGGGATGATGTTTCATTTTGATTCTGCATGCCTATAAAATGATATGATCCAGGGACCAGAGTCTGAAGTTGGAAAAATTAATGCTAAAAATTAGAGTAAGGCAACTCAGGACTGGATGCCTTTTTTAAGCTGCTGTCTGCCCCACACTGAAATCATGATCTTGTTGCAGCAACAATTGTGAGGCTTGTGCCCTGATTGAAGTGAGAGGTCAGACTAGAGGATCGTAATGGTCTCTTTTGGCCTTTATCAGTCTATGAAAACCAAATGTGAACCCATGCCCTTTGCCAAATTAACAGGCTCACGCAAAGCATTGCTTGTCTAAAATAGCAAGGTAGCACAAACAGATAGTCCTAAGTTACTACATGAGTTGGAAACGCTGTCAGAATAAATTAATGTAATCTTCTAAAGAAGAAAAATGCTTAGTTGTGTGCTCCTGCCTTACGTCACAGCAGAAAAAAAACAATATCCCTGAGATCATCTCCTCTGAGGCATTTTTCTGCTCCATTAAAAATGCCTATTCAAAGGGCCACAAAATAAAACACAGAGGTATCAGCTGTAATGAGATTTTAAATGCAATTTGAAGTAAAGCCACTGTTTTTTTCTCACAAAAAATACTATCTTTCCTGCCATTGGTAAATACAAGTACACCTTTGTATTTTCCACTCCCTGCTAACTGGAAGGCTTTGAGAACTGGTCCACTGAAACTTCAGCACACGAGAAGACTCACACACTGTGGGATGACATGTTGTAACAATGTTTACATCAAAACCATAGCGATCAAAGCCTTCTTCCAGCCAACATTGACAGCAGTTTGTATTTCCTTCAGTCCTGGTGTAGAACTGACCAGAGAAAGGCATATTTTGAAGCTACCTCCTGTTTTAAAGAAGAAAACACCTTTGGAGAGCTTTCTGGGTTTATCGGAGCCCTGAATAGTGGAAACTAGGTTTCGTAATTATATAAGTTTCATGAGAATCACAGCCCTCCTCCAATCACCTCTTTACAAACAAAACAGAGATTATATATTTTTCGATTTGGTTGGTTAAAGTGTGTAATCGAAATCCACAGAGTTACACTGTGGTAAAGCAGAGGTGAGGAATAAACCACCACAAGGCAGAAGTGTGATCGATCGTATTCTATCTTACTCAAGCTAGCAGGCAACCAGAGCAGTGCTGACATGGCAGATCTGTCTCTAGTACATGCAGGCTGATCAGAAATATACACTCTGTCGCTAACACAGTCCATGCAAAAACATCTTCACTGCAACTGTTTTTCCTCCTAACCTGAAGAAATTACGCCTACGTGTGTTCCAGCTACGTTTCCGCCTTGTCGTGGTGACATACCCTATGAACTGGACCTGTTGCTTCCAGGACTTGCATTGAACCTACTAAAAAAGTTGTCAATCAATTCCAGAAGGACTGCCAGAACATCAAACATGGTTTTGAGCCAGGTTTTGGGTGTATGCAAGTTTAATGTTTCCTTTGGTGTTCTTTATTTAAATGGACACACCAGGTGCAGATGGAAAAACTTAAGCTGATTTTTATTCTATGTTCTTGCCCTGAAACAGATGACTACTCTTCCGTAGGATACACATGCTTGACCCTGTATTTCTCCAGCCAGGGAACGGTAACTTTTGCGGTTAATAGGAATGATTGACCTCAAGTCTCAAATGTGCAGAGCTTGACAACTGCACTCCACATTTCTGTGTGAAAAGAAATAACAGCTATGATGTTGATACGCTCCTGGGGACTAGGACTTCTACCTCAAGTGATTACAGTATATCAGAAGGAGAGACCCATGAGATACCGCACTGTTAATTAATTGTCCAGGACTATTTTATTAAAAGTGCTATAAAAATAGCTGCATTTGAAGTCAATATGACTTAAATGATTGTTAACTAAGTTGGGTATATTTCCATATTTTATAGGAATGCTGCTTTGTTTTATTAACCCTTATTTAAAATGAAAAAAAATGTGGAAATTAATGGAAATCCAAGCATTTCAGATTCTTGACCACATAAAATCTTTATTAACTAAGAGGACAACATTCTAGGGGAAACCTGCAATTGCACTCTCACTTCTGTGCAAAGTCATGCCCTGAAATACACCAAGGGTTCTTGCCACGCCGCCACACCGTTGCCCTTTGATTTAAATACACTCATCTGCCTTGTGAGTTGCTTTCTTGCAGTGTTCTTTAATCTTCCTTTACTGCTTCTTGTCCCTTCCTTAGAGCACAAAAGAAATTCTATAACTGGTGTCTCTGAAGAAAAAGGACAGCATAAGGGCTATATATAGTACACTATAATGCAAGTTTTCCTTTGATGTGCAGTATCAGGTTTGAGAAAGAAAAAGTATATATACTTAACTATTCTGCCTCTAACAGGGACTATGATTGTGAAGAACACAGGCCAATGGAGATGACACTGTTTAGTTATTTTCAATATTATAATGGGAAATAGATATACAAAACTTGAGAAGAAAACAATATTTAATTTAAACAGAGACAGCAATTTGTCTTCTGAGGGCATTCAAACAAAAGAACTTTGTTCCAGTTTAGACAGCAATAAAACTGGCTATATAAGACAAGCACTTTTTTAAGAGATTTCCATTTCGTTTAAACTATTCTAATAACTCATTATTCAAAGAAGAACCAAAATAATAAAGAGGAACCACATAAGACTAGATTAAATATTTGACTAAATTAAAACCCCAAACCAGTCTTGGAATGATATGTGGATTAATAAAAGTTTGCAAAATTGTAGATATATTTGAGGGTCCAATATATTTGTTTATATTTTTTTGTTTCAATGCAGTAGTCAAATTGGAAGCTGAAGTGTTAAAAGAACACAACAAATATGGGACACCCTGCACTCAAAACATGTCATTAAAGACTTACTGTGGAGAGCTAGAGGGTTCCTAAGTTCAGTTTTCCCCAGGCTAACCAGGGCAATGAAAGGGTTTAAGGAGAACTTGAACTGTTGCACAGCTGTCCTGCAGCATCCTGGTTCTAGCCACTTTCAACCTCCCAGGACATGGAACATATTTAAAACCAGGAGTTCAGCAACAGCTCCTGCTCATGAGATGCCTAATCTAATCTTGCCCAAGCAAGATCTGGGAAGTATTCATTCAAAAAACTGAAGTTCTGTGTTTTGCACTTATCTAATGACAGGATTTTATATGAAGAGAAAGCAAAAAGCTCATCTAAAGAGCCACAATTTATGTTGTGTTACTAAAGTTCTGGCTTATACAGATGTCTGCCTAAACATTTCTGAAAGTTTGTATTTTATTTAAGAGTTTGTATTATGGAAAAAAGTCTGGTTTTAATCAGTCAGTACATATTACTGCATTTCGTGGTTGAAAAATTCCATCTTATCTAACTAGGTATGTATAAAAAAAAATTAATATTATGCAAAACTGGCAGATTGGAAAGGACAGATAGACAGGCAAGGAGTAGAGAAGGCCAACATGGTGATTTGTTCTGTGTTAGATAAAAGACTGGTGGAGCTGTCACAAAACCTAATTCAGCTCTTCCTGCTGGCCTATAATGCCTATAACAAAGACAATATTTGAGGCAGCTGCACCCATCTGCATTTATATTTCTTAATACGGCAAACAGCATTTTGAAGGACCTCTACAGACTGTCTTCCTGAGGATACTAATCGTCCATCCAGAGAATGAAGCTGGAAGCCCATCCCCTGGCATGGGTGGAAGGAGTGGACTGGGACACCCAGGGCACACACTGGCTTTGTCTTCTACTGAGGCATCATCTAGCAGTTGCACTAAACAGACCACCAGCAGTTCTTATTCAAGAAATGGAAGTGACTTTCTGTGCAGTTCCTCTATATGGAGTAAACAGGTGTATCTGTGGGCCAGTATATTCCCAGCTGTTCCTCTGGTGGTGTATTAGGAGCCACATAGGCACCTTTGGTAAGCTCAAGTGAAGCCAGAGTGTAGCACCTCTGTTGGAAAATGCTGATCCCACCCCAATGGCATGATGTGGGACCCAAATGTCAACCTACCAGTCAGCCAGAAAGACCCAAATATGACTTTGTGTGAATCATACTAAACAAAGCATCACTTACAATCAAGGTTTATGGGTTGGCTTTCTGCGTGTTTATAAACTATCCAGCATTTTGCCAAGAAGTCCACCATGAGGCAATCCTTCTACTCTGGAGCGCTCTTGTTTTGCACCACTGAAGTCACTGGTGGCTCTGCCTTTTCCATCTAGTGAATAGGCTCCAGCTGCAAGAGGTTACTTGCAATAAAAAAGTTGGCATCTGTCCAGTTTAATGCTCATTCTGGCATATGCTTATTGCCTTGCGGCCCACAGTTAGAGCTTGGTCTAGACAGAAGTGTAAATCTCCCTGTGTTTTCTTCTGTCCATTTGCTCTATTTCCTATTCAGTACATTAAAGCCCTCTACTACGTTGAGTAAATACACTAAAAGAAGTTTTGCATGGTGAACTTGAGTTGCCCACAGTTTTAGATATGGGTGTAAGTGCTTTTTTGATAATTAGGCTTAAACACTGATTTTAAATACTTGTCAACCTCGCCTGATAATATAATTCAGCAGCATTTTTCTGAACAAGGCTTTTGACCGAACACCAGATCTTGAATTTAGGAGTTAGGGAAATAATCATCCTTGACTCAGATTTGAACTACAGAGTTGTTATTATATTCAAATCTTTGATTTTGCAAGTTGTGTGGATAAAACCAGAAAATAATGTTATAGAATTATAGAATTACAGAATCACAGAAGGTCAGGGGTTGGAAGGGACCTCGAAAGACCACCTAGTCCAACACCCCTGTCAGAGCAGGGGTGCCAGGGTCACCTAGAGTGTTTAACAATCCTAATAAAATACTTAGGGACTTATTAAAACAATGTGATGGTGATGAGCTAAGTTTAACCTAAACAGTGAATATAAATTGCAAAGTACAGATCATGATTTGGAATCAGATTTCGTTTCATATTTCTGTCAGGCTCAAGTAAACCTTCAGTTCTGACCTGCTTAACCCTTATTGCCAATAGTTCACCAGAGATCACCTGCAGATTTCAAGTTCATCAACCAACAAATAGAAAACCCAAAAAACCCCCCAAAGGAAATAACTAAACCAAACCACCACCACACACACACACAAAAATAAAAAATAAAAGGAGGCTTTGGCTGGGAAATCAGATTCAGGTCTGAGTATAATTTAAGTATCGTTCCACTGGAAAAATAATCAAGACAAAAACAGCACTTCCATTTCACCTTGTATTTGCTAGTGATAAACAAAAGAAGAGCATACCAACAAAATAGTCAGCAGGCTGAAGGATCATCCTTTTCCATTTAATGCACAACACCAAAAAGTATTCTTCCCCTCACCTCAGCAATGGACCCAACTCCATTCCCAGACATCTCCACCTCCGCCATCACTCTTGCCTCCAAAATACCTCTGAATTTTGGCCCTTTTTCTTCGGTCATGCTGTGACCTGCCCAGCTACTGCTATGATGTGCCCCTCACCTCCTGCTAGATTTTATGAACCTGAGTTGAACCTTGCTCTTGCTTTGCCAGCAGCACACAGTGCCAAGAGTTTCTGGTTGGAAGGTTTGAAAGTAACTTGGACTCTCAAGAAAATGCTCAGAGGGTGAGGGTTGTGTGCTACAGCCAGGGGAGCATCCAATGAAGTAATTCCCTTCCTTCCCCTGCTAAGATATTATTTTTCAGTCCTTACTGGTGCGCACATTCACTCAAAGTGCAATAGTCAATTCAATGTTAATCCAACTATCATTCGAGGGGCCAACAATTCAAGGACAGACTATTATTTAACAACCATTGGCAATGTATATGGAATAGTTAAAAAAAACAACAAGCCAAAAGCAAATGTCCCACGTGGAGACCACAACAGACTTGCATTTTTCACTTATTTCAGCACTGCAGATAATCACAGATGTGTTTCATTTTACTAATATGAACTAATTAGTATGAACTAATGAATTGTTCATGCTAATATGAACAATTGCATAAGGATACTTCAAAGTAGTGAATTTTAGCTCAAGAAAGCATGTTTGTAAGTACTTTTGTAGTTTATTTTTACTATATTCCTATGATAATAAATCACTTGTAGCATGCCAAACCGTAAATGTAACTCAAGCCAGTTCTACTTCATCAATACTTGAGGTCCCATCATTACATTCCAAATGTTATGTTCTATTTTTTGCTTCAGTTTACACACAGCTTGAAAGCATATCTGGGGTAAAATTTCTGTCTGTAAGAATCAGTGAATTTGACAACACATTCTTAGTAGCACCACAGAACTCTGGTGTCTCAAGACATTTAAAATATAGCACAAAAAATAAAAATTCTGCTGTACTTCGGCAAGGTGTTGGATCATATTATATGAAATCAAAATATGTTTCTAGAAAAGAAGTGTAAATAGAAGCCCAAATACATGAGTCTGTAAGATTTCAAACTCACGCTACAAGAGGAAAAGCTTATTTATCACTGTTTCAATTTGTAACATGTTATTTGTACTGCAGCTTTTGAATAGGAACTTCCTCTATTTTCTTGATAATTCAGATTCTCAGCTGAAAGATAGAACATTTCAAAAGAAAACTGCAGCAATTAAGAGGAGATCTGCATGTTCGTATCGGAAGAAACATTGAGCAATTTACCAATAAAATGAGGATAAGATGCTTTGTCTCTGGCTTTAACATTAAACATCCAAATTTTCATTAGTAAATTTGGTAAATCTGGCACCAGAAAAGAGAGCGTTCAATGCATAGAAAACCAAAGAGATTTTTACGTACTTCAGTATACTTGCGTTTCATAAATACCCAATTGAGAACAAAATATTTATGAATAACAGAGTGAAACATCTGAATCCACAGTCCTCCTTCCATAAGAACAGCAAGTGATAGGTATAACCCTAGCCTTCTTTAAAACCTTAGAAATGTAAGAAAAATCAAAATAATTTTGAAGTACCATATTCCTGTTACCTTTTTTCTTCCAGAATGCCCTCTAGAGGAACTCACGTGCCAGTAATGAAGCCTTCTAGATTGCCTCTGAATGATTTTAAAAGAATCTTAGACCCTTTCATTTTATCCAGTCCAGCATATCTAAACTAGTGAGAACTCAGCTAGTCTTATACGGCCTGCTCATTATGTTCACATCAGGTGAGCTAAGAGTAGGAAAATGTAGAACTAGTCTGCTTGAACCCTCCCATATAGCTTTGGCCACTTTTCTGCAACTATTTATCATGATAAGCATCCAGGTAATGAAAAATAAACGCTCTTAAATTTTGGTGAAAAGACTAGTAAGTTATAGAGATGTGCAAATCCAATTATTCCCAGAGAAAGAGAGAGGGAGATCTTAACATTTCGTTTGACACATTTAGATAATATGACCAATTTATACAGACTTCCTCCGGACAAATTTTTCATTTGATTTATCACAGCCTTTGAAGTTTCTTCACTAAAATCATGAGCCAATGCTGATTATATAAGTGTGTTTTTCATGGCACTTGGGGAAGATATAAAAACTGTAATTCCCATGGAAGTATTTATTTGTGGCCTTCAATTAACTAATTTGATTTTGATCTCAGACAAAGTTTTCTTTGGAGAAAAGACATGGACTTGATTCAAGCAGAGCATTACTTCAGGTTTGTATTTTCTACACCCATTTTTTCTGAGAGTCAGGCCTACAGACTCTGTGAAAAAAACCTTTGCTTTAGCCATATAAAAAATAAACAAACAAGTCTGCATTTACATAGGTGCTCATACATACTCTGTAACATGCAAAAAAAAAAGTTATGCAATGTGCAAATGGGGTAGAGGGAAAACAGAGAGTCTCCTCTGGTGTTTCTGGACATGGTAAAAACCAGCATTCTGAGGTCACATAATATCAATCGAGGGTTGTGTCTGATGTCATACTCTCAACAATTTTTAAAACACCCCATGAAAATATAGCTCTTTAATTTCCTTATTTCGTTTCCTTGTCTGAAGGAATTAAACCTCAACACAGTATTCCTGTACTTACAGGGCACCTGCAAAGGAGACTCTTCACAGGGAGCCAAGTGGAGAAGACAAGGGGCAATGGGTAAAAGCTGCACTAGGAGACATTTCACCTCCATATATGAAAGACATTTTTCACAGTGGAAACAATCACTTGCTGTAACAGCCTCTCCAGGGACATAGGAGAGTCCTCATCACTGGAGGTCTTCAAGATGCAATTGGACAGATACTCCAGATAACTGCATCTAGGCTCCCAGTCACATGAAAGCTTGAACCAGATCATCTTTTGACATCCCTTCCAAACTGGGGTTTTCTATGATTTATGATTTAAGTACTTTTATTAGTCAAAGAGCTGAATCATTGTTTTAAGTGTGGCCCTGTGTGTGTGTGCATGCAGATGGGTGTGGTTTTCAGCAAATCCTTCAGTGAAATCAACCTACGTCTTAGCTTGAGCTCTTATTCTAGTTCGCTGAGCTCCATGCCTGTATTTTGAGCTGATTTGCCCAGATCTAGCTGATCTTGGATATGCAACTCTGTCCGGATTTTGAACGCTGTAAGGTCACTGAAGTTATGTACAGGAGAGAACTGGCATCTTTCCTGCTGGCCTGGTCCACTCTTTCTCGTATCTCCAGGAGCTTGGAAAGCAAAGCCTTAGCAACGCTTGCCAACCCTCAGGACGTCAGGCTCTCCCAGACTGAGGGGCTTAGACCCCTCCTGTCTGCACGCACACCTGTTTGCCCTGTGCATAAACATGTAAGTCTATGAGATGGCCAAGAAAATAATTATTCAAATAGCTGAGGGGGTGCGAGGAGGACTGTGCCATATATTGCCCGCATACTTGACACTGAAACCAGCTCCGTTTTCCCAATTTCTTTCCTGTTTCTAGAAGTGTACACATTTTGCAGTTAGTTACACTGTGAGAGGAAAAGCAAGTTGGCGTCCATAAGCCTTTCACTTTGTTGTTAACGGTTCGTGCAGGATATGAGAATTACACCTGGGAAATTGCATATTCTAGGTAATATTACTGAATATTGAAACAACAGCTCCATTAACATTCATTTTTTTTCATTTGTTTCTGCCAGAGTGGTTCCTACTCCACACACTTACAGTATAAAACTAGCTTTTTACACAGGATTTGTTAATTAATAAGGACCTTATTTTACTTTATAGCTCAATGCCTCGGGGTTCTTTTTGTTTTTTTTTTGTAATAATGTATTTGTTCCCAAAGCTGACAGTAACTCAAATCTTGTGATGTCTTTGTTTCCATAGTAACCACCTTGTTTCAACTGGAAGAAACAAATGAAACATCAAATATATGAGGCCTTAAAGCGCCTTAAATTACTCATTTAAGTAATTAAATAAAAATTAATAAAACAGTTTTCGCAATAGAGATAAAACAGCAATAGTGCATACTTTGTACTTTCCCTCTATGAATTTCAACTACTTTTGCAAGAGAGAAACATTATGATCCTTATTTTATGGATTATTCAATTTGCTTTCAGCTATGTTGGTTTTCTACTGAGTCAGTGGGCTTTGAGTGAGATTCCTCAGAAGCCAGTAAAGTCAATAAGGTTCCTCCTGTCACTGACACCATGTCCTGGTAACATATGCTGATACAGACACGTAATCGGGGCACTCAAGACAGTGATTAACTGTTACTTTGTTGTCAGAATAGTATCAGTATACTTGGTATCAGACTACTGCTCAAACAACATATATGTGATTATCAATGAAAACAAAAGCAATGACTTGAAGATGCCTAGGACTGATGTAACAGAGCTACGCTGTCCTTGCCACAATCCACTGACATGCGATCAAATTGAAAACTTGTCAGATAAGCATTCCCAATCCAGATTTCTAGAACTAGCACCTCAGCAACATTTTATGAAAAATTCCTGCCTTGCTTTTGATCATAATTTTGAAACTGCATGTCTCAAAAATGGGATTTCAGTAGTTCCTGATGGGTTTGTCCAGACCTTTAAGGCTGTATATTGATATTACATGTGGTACATCTCCTGTGTATGACATTAGCTGCTGGGTGCTTTTCAAAGTAAATAAAATCTGTTTTGTTTCATTTTGCAGAGTTCTCTATAGGCACCTTCAGAAATGTCCTAGGTACAAATTATATTTGTCCATCAAAAATGCTTTTGAGACTTGGGGTCAAAGAACTAGCACTAAAATCAAGTGCGAATGAAAGAAAAGCAAACCACCATAAAAGCAACGCATCTAATAGCATAATTTGTTTTTCTCTCAGGAAATACTTTATAAGTAGCTGTTCACCCTGATGAGTGCAGAAAAGGACCCACAGATCCTAATGAAGACGCATCTGCCCATTTGCTCTCACTGCAAAAGTGACTATTGTCACTTTGAAGGTGTTCAAATACTGGATGAGGTTGCCCAAAAAAGCTGTGGGGTTCCATCCTTGAAGATATTCATAACAGTTAGTGCCTACCAAACCTGTCCCTATTGTGGATGAGGCTGGACCTCCAGAGGTCTCTTTCAAACTAAATTGTTCTCTAATTCTGTAATTAAGATGCTCGTAAATCATAAATGCTACTAAATTTGTGAAAATCTGAAGATCCTTTAAGATAGGTAGTTGAACATTAAATAATTTTATATGAAGAATTTAATATATTATATTTATTTAGAAGCTTTCTTATATACCATTTTATCTTTCATCAGAGCTACAGGACCTGTAATACCCAAATATGAAGTACACTAATATGCTTTTATACAAGTAACTGATGAATACTCATGAGTTTAAGATTCTGTTTCAAGAATTGAAGGAAACATATTTCAGGAAAATCAGCTTTTAGGATTTTGATAAGCTTGTGAGTTTTAACAAATATGCTAATATGCCCATCATTATAATACCTAGGGGCCATTTTTTTTTTTTTGCATATTTAATTACACTACTTAAAGTACATTGCAGACCATGAGGGAATGATATGACGACATAGCTTGCTCTATCAACTTCACTGAATCTATGTGAATTCTCATCTTCTGCAGGGTTTCAAGTTTCAGTGAATAATACACTTTCTGGGTAGTGTACAGCCACAGAAATATCACACCTTTTCTGTTTCACCTGGAATCTGTCTCAAAGAAACTGTAATTTATTAAGGAATGTTTTCAATGCGATTGTGAGAGATGATAAATAAAACAGAAAAGGAACTCCAAGGCATCTTCGCCTTTTACTATTTTATATACTCTACTAAAAAGAAAAATCTGATTTATTTTCCTCCATTCAGAATTGGTTCACCAGTCTAAGCAAGGGCGGAAAAATTGCTACCCTTTTTTCAAGACTTGGTCTGTCAGCATGTGGCATCAGTTGTGGTTTAGTGCTTCTGGGCTGCACTGATGAGCATGAAAGATTCAAAGAGCTTTAATTTTAAACCCCATCAATGGAGAGGACAGATTCAACCCTGCTTTTAACTGCTTTTAACATTTCCTTGCTTGATATGAAAGCTGTAGGGCAAAAGGAAGAAAAAGCCCTAAAATGTTTGTGGATTGCTTTACACAGAAATACAAATTAAATTAAGAGAGTTTAGTACTATATAGTGTTAGAAAAGTGTAAGGAAAAGAGCACCACCTAAATGAATTACAAATCTTTATACAGAACTTGTGCCTGTTTCTCAGTTTTCCCTGAATAGCCTGCCCTGTTTTTCTCTACCCCATTAAATTGTGGGTTTTCGGGCTTTTTTCTCCACAGTCAAAAATGCCACTTAGCTGAAGGGAAATCCTTAATTCTTTTGAGGGTATACAGTATGGGTCTCCTAATTAGGACATCCTGTGGAAACTCAATTTAAAAAAAAAGACTGGAGAAAGAGGAAAGAAACACTATATAATACTTTGTACGGAAATAAAGCATCAATTAAGTAAAAATGCAAGTTAAAATTGAATGCTTTTCATTTTTCCCTGGAGGTCTTGCAAAAGGCTGAAAGCATTTTTAGTTTAGTCCCACTGATTTAAAAAATTGAGTGCTATTTTGCATCAGAGTTGTAATTAGGCATTTTTATACTAACAATGGAGTTTATCATTTCACACCAGGATGATCATCACTTAAAACCATTTATTTCAGCTCAGTACATCCCCTGTTAATTGGAATGTTTTGCTAGTGGTGGGTTCCCATTAAGATACAGTCATGTCATTACAGCCATTAGACTCAACTTCTCTTGAAAACAACCCAGGAAACACATGCGTATTGATAGCTGGGTTTGGATATAGTAACGGCTATCTTCTTGTTTCACTTGTGAGTTTTAGGTGAACTAGAAGAATTCGTATGCAAAATGTTGCAGTCTCTCTTGCATGTGAGGTCAGATTCTGCAATCACTGTGGTCATGTCTGGCCTTAGAAAGCTGAGAATGTATAATGTCTGCCTGCAGCAAGTTTTAAAAAGTACAAGTATGCTATACACAAAGGGGTAAATTCAGTCATTAGTTGGACATAAGAATCAGATGTTTTCCAGAGATGTAGCTCAGTTCATAATTTATCTTCAGCTACTTAGAACATATTTCAGACTTTTTAAAGCTGTTACTCCTATCAGCAGAGATTGGTTTCACCTGTGATTATGCACATTTGATATTTCCTATTATTAGACCCTGATTTCAGGTATGGCATTGTCAAACTTTAGTTATTTCAGATAGAATTTTCCAGTTACAGTGTTTCCTTGGCCTGATTTTATTTATGGAAATGCCAGATAAAACCACCAGCTAATTTCAAAAACCACTGCCATCAATGATGAAAAGCCTTGCTTAGAAAATGCTTTGAAAGCTGGATTTAAATTTGAGAGGTGAGGTTCCTGTGCTTTTTTGCCTTTTACTGTCAATATTTCCAAATTCAGGCAAGATCTGAAAAAAATGATACATCACAGTTTTGTAACTAAAAGCTCTGAAGATTGTCAATGTTAGTGGAGCTCCTGACTCCCAGTTGACCAGATGGTACATGCACCATCACAGTAAAGCTCAGAGCTACTAAAACCAAATTACAATCTTTGTAACAACTTCTCCTGCCTGATGACCCAAGGCAGGGTCATATTCCAGATCTAAAAGCGGAGAATTTGTCTCTCCTGTGCCATCAGTTCCTCTACCATGAAGACCCACTAGTTAATGCAGAGAATTCAGTTGAGGATTGAAATGAAGTGCCATAGTTTGATTAGAGACAGAGAAAGGAGTTATACAAAGACACAAGATCTTGCAGATTGGCAACGGATAAAAATTGTTCCTGATGAGGCTAGATTGGAAAGAGGTGGTGGAAACAAATGGGGATGGACAGCTAGAAAAGCAGAGTGAGCAAAGAGTGACTTTGGAAAACGATGCTGAGACTGGGAATGGGGTGAGTTGGTATCTCCTCTAGAACTACTGCCAGACAAGACAGCCTGGAAATGAGAGGGTAAAACAGCAGGGTAGATACTGGAAATGATAAGCTCAGGAATGAAACAGGGGTACAGATGGCTGAAAAATAAAGAGAGAGGAGGAAGAAGCAGAGCAATAGAAGGACCAGGGGAAGGTCAGCATGAGTTAGATGAGAATCTGCATATGGGAATTACTGTGGTGGGGAAACAGCTGGGACTGGGAAAACAAAGCCTTGCAGGGTTTGGGGCAAGAGACCAGAGAGGGCGGAGCCCTGAGCAGAATGGTTGTCTGTGGGAGGGGACGGCTTACCGAAAACAGATGAGCATCCATGGAGATCCAAGCAGTCTGGGAACCAAAGGAAAAAGTTCAGAATAAATACAGATATAGAGCCAGGGAAATGGTGCTCTTAGGGCATGGGTGCTGAGCGTACACAACTTGAAAAGGATCTGAGCAAGCAAGGACACTAATACTGTGTGTCAGAAAAGTGTAAAACTGAGTCTATGGAAAGAAGGTGGGAATTAGAAACCAGTCTCCCTCAGAAGGAGAGAGGACTGCAGGTGAATCAATTTGCAAGCATTTGTGTGGGCTTATATTGACAGCTCCAGATATCATTCCTATAATTCTCAAATGATCCCCGTGATACCAGCTACACTTCCTCATTTAGCAAAACATTTCCATCTGCCAAGAGAAATGCTGTTATATATTACAAGAGAATCACACAAATGAGACCAACAGAGGCAACACTCTGTTTTTAATTGTTTCTCACAATTCTTCTTTGCAACCTTGGGAATTCTGCTTATTTGCAAAAAGTGAAAAGTAAAAAAACATTGACAGTCCAGTGGTTGTTTCTGGGAATGCTGCTCTTCCACAGAAAATGAAAAAGTAAAATATCAAAGGATATTTCCAATATATCAAACCTGTGATTTCTGTTTCTATTAATTTTGCCATTGATTTGATTTAGGCAGAATCCCACCTCAGCTTTCTTTGAAAAAGCAACTGAAATAAATCAGTTGTTCTCCTAATCCAGCTTCTAATTAATAAAAGGCTGCAACGTTAATACAATTATTTGGTTTCCATTTTTGTTAAGGCTATTTCAGTGTAAGGATCAGCTCTTTGTTCTCTGCAAGCGAGCAGTGTTAGAGGATGATATTATTTCCTTCACCGGCTATCAAGTATAAGATATAATACAATACAATTAATCAACAGCTTCAGACAGGTTGAGTGTTTAGTGTTCTTATTAGCAAGTTCTCCAAACAGAAGAGTTTGTAGTTCTTTTTTTTTCTTTTTGGGCTCTTTTTGACATTGCCAATCAAAGAAGAAATTAAAGTAGTTTCATGTTCCATATTACAATTATTTCACAAAACATGTGTGATGGTTTTGACCTACGGAAATTTGTTGCTTTGCAAAGTGTCTGGAATTTTAAGCATCCACTTTTAACAAGCAGATTCTTTGGTTGATGTAAATTGTGACTCTAACAAAGTTATTTATGTCAGCTGAGAACGTGTCTTTGCTAACTGTGCTGCTGATATTTACTTCAAAAACACATAAGGTTCTCTATTAGATTTATCAAGACAAATCTCCCACAGATAGCATATTTTTGAGGCTGTGCTCTTTAATCTCACATACAGTCCTAAGGTTGTACATGAGTTATTTAGAAGCTTATGTTAAAAACATGAAGAACACCGAGCTTTCAGGCTAATATAGGACAGTCAAGTACAAATATAACGACAGATCTGGCGTGTAGCATTTAGCAAAGTAGTGGCATAACTTTGTCATAAGAATGGGAAAATAGATCAGAGAACGACAGGAGACATTTTTTAGTTTGTTACTCTGTGGATACACATCAAGCAGGCTTAAGGTAGGCTAGGCTGGAGCCATCTCTTGGGAGCAGCTCCCTTTCGCGCCTGGGATTGCAGCAGGAGAGCCCTTGCTCTGCTTTGACACCAAACCATCTGCTATATTATGGGGACTTGACCCCCCACCAGCCCTATAACTCACACTGCCCTGAGTCACCCACTATATATCGTGTGATCCTACAACCACCAGCACTCAAAACTTGTGTCCAGCCACCTGCCAACACTTTGTCTTATGCCAAAAAAAGAAGTGAAATTCTTACCTATCAAAGTACTTCAAAAGCATGCTAAAATGTTAACTATGAATGTGTGAGGTTCAGTGAGTTTTAATTCCATCTTTATTGCCAGATATACTGCAGTCAAGGATGTCGCAACAGCCCAGCTGTCCCTGACACCCTTCTATACCAGGGTTGACACCTTCAGTGCAGACAGCACTGAACTGCACAGATTTCCAATCTGTCTGTACGTTCAGTTCTGGGGCCTTGGTTTGGATTGCAATGAGGTAAAGAAGTACCTGATGTTATTGCAGGCTCAATGCGTTGACTTATATTTTTCTAAGGTATATTGGCTGCAATTGCAAATGAGTTCTTTGTGAGATATTAATAAATGCCTAGAGAAGCAGGGATCTAGAATACAGATCTGAAAAAAAAGTTGTTCATAGCTGACACATTAATTTCAAAAGAATTTAGACTCTTAAATACAACGCACACTCCGAACTTCTGAAAATATCAGGTGAAATCTCAATATTTTCAGTCATCCATGTTTCTATAGCCAAAGCCTCTATCCTACTCTGAGGCCAAATCTGGTGAAAATATTGCATAATGGAAAAAAAACCCTCAAAAGATTCCTAGGTGCTAATACTGCAATAACCAAACCTGCCTGTGATCCTTATATTCAGAGATGAGTTAAGGCCACTTAGGAAAGTGACATCCTGACTCTGCTAGCAGGTTTGAAGGTATTTTTTTATTCATCCAACACTTGCCATCTGCCAAAGGTGAAATGTTCTTCCCTAATGCTTTTATTCAGCACTAGCCACTTCTCTTAAACTGCTAGATATTGCTATTTGTTCTGGGAGCAAGTCACTGTCTGGAAGAAAAATTGCTTTTGAAAATAAAATTCATATGTCTGAGTTGACTTATACAGAGATATCCCAGCAAATCCCAAATCTCTTGTGAAAAAAAAAATACATAGGTAAAATAAGATCTACCATTTCTTTAAGATATTCTGGAAATGGCATATAGCTTTAGTGCACAGCAGCATGCTTTTAAATCTAACAAGTTTATTATGTTGCTTTCTTGAGTATTTATCTAAGGAAAAAGCATTCCCAACTGGTAACATCAGGCAAATAAAAAATAAATTTGTTGTTAGAGTCACCTTATTTTGAGCACAACCTGGTAAGAAACAAACTACAGAATGAGTTTTTACATACATTTTCGTTTGACTTTTATTCCCAGGAGTTATGTTTATTCTCTGGCCTTTGTCACATCACATTACTGAGTATTCCAGTTCCTTCATCTATAAAGGAAGAAACGTAATACTGGCCTAACTATTTAACGAGGCAACACAAAACTAGCCTTGCGGCAGCATCCAGAGGCTTCCCCAGCTGCCCTCAATGCACTGGCTTTTGCTGTTTTTTTTGTGTGGTGGGACCAGCCACTGCAAATGTCCTGTGTGCCTGTAGAAGCTAATTCTCAGAGTGCACCACTCAACTGATTGGGACTGGTTCCGTACAAGCATAACAAGAACACTGAACATTAAGAATCCTGTAGTCTCTAGCATAATATTCATAGAATCATAGAATCATGGAATGGTTTGGGTTGGAATGGACCTTCAAAGATTTGACCCCCCTGCCATGGGCAGCGACATCTCCCACTAGACCAGGTTGCTCAAAGCCTCATCCAGTCTGGCCTTGGACACTTCCAGGGATGAGGCATCCACAACTTCCCTGGACAACCTGTCCCAGTGCCTCACCACGTCCACAGAAAAGTATGTCTTCCTAATACTAATCTAAATCTACCCTCTTTCAGTTTCAAACTGCGACTATTGTCTCCTACTGGCTGTAATGACAATGCCAGTTTAAGAAGCCTGCACTCCCCACTGCGCTATCCCTGAGGACACTACTGTGTGGCTTCACTGGAAGTCAGGTCTGGATTAAAAATGAACCTCTGAAAGAGAGGAGGAGGGAATGAGAATATATTATAAACCAGTGTAAGAGATGCAGTTTGCAACACAGCTTCACAGTCAGTTGTAGAAGAAACACTGAGGAGATGATAAGCTGTGATGAAGTGGGGAGAACAAGCTGCTGAAGTCTCAGAAATTGCCAGGTGGACTTCACACCTCATGGTTTCACTAAAAAGTAAACCAGTCTCTTTAAGCACTGTAAAATATAGGATATAGAGATCGTTACTTTTCATTGATGTTGTGATATTAAAAGGAGGGAGGAATTTACTACAGAAAAATGTAGAGCCAGCATCTGATACTACATGTGATGACAAAGAGAAAGGGAAGAAATAGAGTAACTGTATAACTAGTGCCAGTTCTCAGAAAAACATAAGCTGGGCCGTGTGATCATGTCTCCTTGGTCAAATAATATTCAGTTTGCAAAAGAGCCAGTCAACTCCAGCTGAAAATTAATGTTACTTATCAAATCCCGTAAGTTAATGACGTTTTATTTACTTATTTTGAACTTGCATATGTTCTCTGCTATGAATGTGGCCTACTTCCCTCTAAGGTCTATTTCAAATTTATGTGTGTGGCCAAAAGGCTTGTTCTACTTCAAAATACAATAAACAGTGACCTCATTTACTTCCATTATCTGACACCATTTATTTCACATAACCACTGAAAATGTACTCATTAGTGGATGTGTATATGCTTGTATCCAGGAAATCGAATTATGAATGCAGGTTTCCTTAACAGGCCTATCATGGCACTACAGAGAGATACTGCCATGGCTCCTGATCTCTCAGCAGGCTCTGCATGCCAGGGTAGGGTTAGTTCCTTGGTGAGAAATAAATTGACACAGACAGAGTTCATGGCATCCTTGCATCTTTTATTAATGGTAGATGCAATTTTAAAGAGAGGAATTAGATAGCAAAGTCAGAGACTGGTTCTGAAACTCCAGAAGAATCTCCCTCAATACAAAACTCCACACTGTTTCCTCTAGCAAAAGAAGGACTTCGTTTAAACTCCTTTCTATAGATAGTTAAAACCTCTTAGTTTTATTTGTCTTATTTTTTTTCTGGCAGTTAGTGACTTAATTTCAAAAGTTATTTTAATAACTTAAGAACATGCCATTGCATTTCTGCTCTCACTCTTTCATCAGCACTACAAGCATGTGGCAGCATATAGACAAGTACATCAAAATATTAATCTTGCTGAAAAAAAATTCTTCCCAAAGCTGCGTGATAATAACAGCCAGCACCAAGGAGGCAGTGGATAACAAATTATCTCAAAGTAAAGTTATGAAGCAGAACTACCCCTCCTATCGATGAGACCTCAGACTAGCTGAAACCACTCACAAAACTTTTGCAAGTGATATTTTCCTCAGTTTCTAGAGCCTACACTATTTTTTTTAGGCTTATGACTGTTGAAAGTCTCACAATTCCTCTGAAAATGAAGTTACATTTACTTAGAAATGTTACTGATCTCTTTTTCCAGATGCCTTGTATTTGAAGAGCACATTTACAAGGCATGGATTTTAACAAACACTAGAAAAATTAGGCCCCCATGAAGCATTATATTTGGGGCACATTAACTCCTGAATATCTCTTGCAAATATTGCATAAGCTCAACATAGTTGATCGACATCCCACATTGTGGGATCTAGATGCCTTGCCACACAAAGCAGCACCTTACTGCTAGCTCTATGAGCAAAGGGTAAGGCAGATTTCAGTTCGTCAGAAATATTTTATTTGCATGCTGTTAGAATTTGTTTATCTTTCTAGATGAAAAAGTTACAACTGCAGAATAGTGAGTACAGTGAGAACACGCATCTCTAGAAGCACGGGGGTCACTCATAAGAAAACTACAACAGCCACTCCCTGCAAAAATTCGGACCAGTCAACTGTGTAGAGTTGTGCTGGGGAAGGAGGGAAGAGCAGGAGGTGAAAAAGTAGCTTTTTAGCATTCTCTATATTGAGAATGGAAAATGTTTTGTTTCTAGTAAGGTTTCATTTAAAACCTTCTCCCCTAACTTTGACCTACTGCCTGTTATACCTCCATGCATCCATCTGCCATGTCTACAGCAGCTTACAAACTGCATGGCTAGCTTCAAACAGAGACAAAAGTCTTGGATATGTTAAAGCCCTATGAAACTGACTTCTGAGTGGTAGAGTGTGGACTCAGCTAATGATCCTGCTGAGGACTAAGACCGTGGTACGAACCAAGCCAACCCACAGTGCTTGCTTGCAGTATGCACTTACCTCGAATGCAGCCCCTGGGCTACCTGGCTGCTTGCCCAGCCAGTAGCCCAAGGAAGTGAAGAGGTGCTGAGGATGTCCATAGATTTTCAAGAGAGTATTGCAAAAAAAGGAGAACTTAATCCACAGAGCATGGAAAGAAACTGGGTTTATTTGTAAAGGTTATCAGGAAAAGAGCCACTCTCCCTGTATTTTTGTTAGTCCTGCTGACCACACATCTACTTTGTAATGCCCGTGCCACCTTTCCAGAGTCTGTGACTTGTACTGGGGCTGAGTTATGAACACCAGGAAATGAGCTAATCTCTGGCCACAGGAGAAGTAAAAACAAAGAAAAAATCCTTGCTAAATTCTTCAGCATCCACCACTTTCAAAGCAGAAAGTATAGTATCAACCTCAGCTGAAAAGCGCTACAGTAGAATATACAGGAGAAGATAGAGTATTGCTGTATCACCAGCAATAATGCAGGGTTCTGCTACATTTCATTATGTATACTAAAATACATATGATATTATATACTATAAATTATTTCACGGTATACTATATTGCAATATTGCAATATACTACTGCAGTATCACTAGTTGTAACAGAATGTGTAAAAGCATAATCCATGGCCTGGAAATGATCATAGTCAACTATTCCAGTGAATATAGCTTTGCGTTTTTAGCAATTTGTTGTATTATCAGAGGCTCATATTCATGTTTGCAGTATTTGTGTGCCTGTCAAATTTGGGGAAAATGTCTAAATTAATGAGAAAGTACTAAATTATAAAAATAATGCAGTTAGATCTATAGGCTGGCATGTTTCCTCTAAGCACTTTTTCAGAAGGTTCCCAAGAACTGATCTCCCAAGCCATTCTTTAGCTAATTCCTTCCAAAAACAAATGCTAAGCATTCAGCTAATCCATCATATTTAAATTGGAAGACTTTGCCATTTGCAATGATAGTGCCCCATTTCTACGTCTGCTGAGTGGGAAGGGAGCTTTTTTCTCACCCCTTGGAATGGTTCAGAGGACTGGGGCTGGAATTCATCACATATGTGCTCACTCTGAAGTTCTTTCATAATTACGCAGACAGTTACCCAGTATGAGGAATCCAAGAGAACTACATCACTTCTACAACATGCAAAGACCGATGTGAGCCTTCAAACTACAAAAAAGTAAGCGCACAAAAAATCAATATTCAGAGAATCAGTTAATATACTAATTATCAACACAGAGGAAAGGAAAATCACTGCATTTTGAGCCTGCTAGAAATCTTTTCCTTCCTTAGTGTGCGAGACATTTATCCATTGAACAAAATGTCACTGATGAATAACTGTGCAGTTAAAAGAAATTTGTAGAAATTAAAGGCAGAGTTGAGCACTGAAACATCCCCTCCAGGGACACTTACTCAAATACTGCCTTGTTTGTTAGAGAATTTCATCCAAAACTTAAATAATGGTAATTACCCATAAGTCACAGATGACTAATTGATTACTTATGAGTGACAGCTGGTCAAAAATAAACTAATATATCAACTTTACACGTAAATATTACAGAGTATACTTTAAAACCAATAATTTATTATTAGAGAACTATCTCAAATGTTTATAAGTAAAAAAATCATATCACATTTAAAATATTTCCCTGCAGATTTTAGTATTGCTTTATAGTGGATCCAAGATTAAAAGTGAATTAGGCAGTCGTTTTGGAATACCCAGAGTGAAGCAATCAATTTATAAGCACTTGAAGTGATATACTGTATTTTTTCTTCTGTCTCCTGTTGCAGAGTCCTGTCAGACACCAGAACTTTGTTCTGCTAGATACGGTATAAATGTAAGAATAAAATTTATCTCTCTTCCAAAAGCAGTTAAACATTACAAGAAAAAATCCTAGCTTTTTAAAAAAATAAAAAATTAGTATCACCTTTTATTAATATTAGTTTTTAATGCCTTGACATATGACACACTGAGTGAGCAAAAATACAGACTTCACTGCTTTGGAAGTATCTTAGAGTCTGAAGTGAGCTTGTCCTGAATCAATGAGCTTTGCTCTAAGCAGACTGACTAAATGTGAGAATTGGACATGTATTTGTAAAATGGCATCATCAAGACAAGGAGAAGAACAGAGAAGGCATAGGAGATGTGACAAAAACATCACAAGGTGTAGGCTGTTCAAAGAAATCATGGGAAATTGCAGTTCAGGGGACATCACAACAGGAGGATACTGAAGTGATGGCAAAGTAACATGGCTGAAGAAATAGCTAGGACATACAACTCGGACAGAAGTACCTTGGAAGATGAGGAGGAGTAAAGCAAGGCTGGAATCAGCTCTCATAGGGTGGCAAGCGTAGAAGCCTATATGGTGAGTAAGAGCCTATACGGCGAATGATCAGCATGTGGACAAGCAAGGACATGAGCACACAAGTAGCTGGATCAGAAAACGAAAGGCTGAAGATATGAGAAACTCAGCCTCTCTGAACGTGTGTGTGTGTATTCAAACGCATACAAACGTACATACATGTATATAAAAATATATGCTTGTGTATGTGTATACAAACACACACATATATACACAAGCGTTTGTCAGCGGTCAAAAATATCTTGAGAAAATTAAATAACTTTTGCGAATGTGCATTATTCAACCTGTGCAACTGGCTGATTTTCTCAAGACGCCAGTGATTTCTGGTTTCATTTTCAGCCGTGTTTTTTTCTCCCCAGCTCCTTCCCCTTCAAAGCTTGTTCCTGACTGATCTCAACTGCAATAAGCTAAAACTAAGCACACTGATAAGAAGTACTGCCTGAGCATACTGGAAGCTGAGATAGGACTCTCAGAGAAAGATGTCAAGCCCCACAAATGTCATTAAAGGTCAGAGTGTCAGAAATCTTAAAAAATGATTTCTTAGATGCATATTCTCTGAGGGAAGGCTTTAAAGAGAGCGGTAGACAGATAGGGACAAGGGCACAGTTGTTGCTATTCAGAAAGGAAGTCCACGTGGTTTAAAGAACAAAAGAAAGTTTGGGAACACAGGGAGAAAAACACGTGTGAGGAAAACCAGAGCTTGCTGAATGTATTCTAGCAAAAAAATGAAGACTGTAGAGCTTTGTAAGAACGAAAGTAGAAAGACAACTGCATTAACTGAATACACCAGTCAGAAATTTCATGAGATAAGCAAAAAATTAAGCTTCTGCTTCCACATTTCCTTTTGGCCCTAAGATTACTCTTTCAATAAAGTTACACATATTACGTTTTCTTTCCTGAATTGCAGAGAAATTTTCCCGTCATGTATGAATATTTTGCCATGATTTCAATGCTTGTAAATAGCAGCATATTGAGCACAGATTATACTGAATGTATACCTGAACTTTGTTATCTGTATTATTGATTTGAACAAGTTGCCTTAAATATCAGTTTAGCAGCCTATCTATGGCTAGAGTAGTTCCTATCATCCCCTTTCAAAATGTCCCCCTCTAACATATATGTTCAATTAGAGAAATAGTTATGAACTTCAAACACAGAATTCTCCCTCATCATTAGTGAAGAATACAAAGGTTATTCTGAGATCTTTCCCTCAAGCAATTTCTGTCTCTCTCTGGAGAATTTTATACTGAAAATGGATCATTCCTTGAGGGAAAAGAATAATTATATATTTCAGTGTTTACAAAAAAAGAGCACTAGAAATCTCATTCTCAAATTCCTAATCTTCCCTGCTCCCAATCACATACGCAGTCCTACCACTCTGATATCTGTAGATCTCTGTAATAAGAGTTCTGTAAAGATAGGTAGGGTTCATCTTTGGATTAACTCTTTTCTTTGCAATACAGATTGGAATGCCTGAATTAAAAATGAAAAAATAACCATTAAAAAAACCACACCACAAGTGTCTATATTTGAAAGTTCACACCATAATGAAAATTGAGTCTTTGTGATCTGACAATGTGTGTAAGTGACAGGATATTCAGTTTCTGGTTCTGAGATCAAAAATTGTTGAAGTAATTTACAGCACTAAAGTGGCTCTGTGACCAGACATCGGACTATATTTAATTTAAAGTCTTTTTCTTGCAGATTGAAGAAAAGAATAGAATATTAGACAATAGATGATAGAAGATACGATGATTTATTAAATATTCAGAGTAAGGATGGGAGGAGAGAATACAATGTTATTTCATTCTATCCTAGCTTTTTTAAATAAAGTAATTTAATAATGAATTTTCCTGTTAACATAAATAATAACTGTTTCCAATGCTTATCTCCTTTTCTCTATGAAAAAGAATACAAAATTACTATCATTATTTTCCTGAAGGTTTTGGCTTTTGATCAAAGATAAACCTGTTCTGATCTGCCTGTGTGCCCTATACTGAGACTTTCCACTGGAAGTTGCACTGCAGCATTCATTATTCATTATTTTTGTAGTTTCAGGTTGCTCTGTTTGTTCCACTAGGACATAATGGTTTGTCAGACTTTTAAGATACTTCTATGTAACAGAATTAAAAATAAAACATTTGTTCAGCTTGCTTGTTTGAAATAAACATTGAAACATTTGGAATAACATAGGCAATCCAAATCTGACACCTAGATAGGGATTGAGAAAATTGTTTTTCAGTTACCTGAGGCAGCACTGTTTACTAGTTAGAATATGAGCACAATACTTTACTGACACAAGAAGAAAATGTAGGTTCCATCTCAAGGCTTGGCAACGGCTGTGGGTGAGATGAACACATGCTTTCTGTGCTCACTTTAAACTAAGGGTACACTCACAGAAAGTGTGGGAGTAGGTATGGTTTTGAAGTGCTTTGAGAGGAGAGAGCACAATGGAAGTGATGAAAGAATGTTTGTGGTGTTCTGCTGCATCACGCTGCTTCCACTTCACTGAAGTTCCAACAAATCTCTTCTCCACTCATACCCTTACTCAAAAGCTTAGATAAAGAATCTAGATTAAAAAGTCCAGACAAAAATCAAGAGGTCATAGCTATACTTGTCATAATGTCCAAAACAAATTCCAGCCTCCAAAATTCTCCCAGAGTAATAACAGCCCAGTGATGGAAAGCATTGATTTTAAAGTCCAATCCACCATGCAATGCAGAAACTGCATGATCTCTGTGTTCTGTACTGAGATTATTGATGGTGACTCATAAGAATAAATAAGGTCACAGCTAGTTGTAACAGGCTACCTCTCTGATTTTCAGGTTAATTATACATCTAGAACACACTAAACTCCTACTCTTCAGCGAAAACTTAAAAGACACAATAATGCCAGCTTTAATGCTTTAAATGTATTGTGGCCCAAAGAATATTCAAGACTCTTATAATTTGTTATTTAAAGCTAGGATATGAAGAAATTTAGAGGATATAAGGAAACAGTCTCTCCTATTTTAAATTTTGAAGTGAATCTGTCCCACTTTATGCAGGAGTACTTTTAAAAGAGTGGTTTCTTTTCTTCTAACACATCTATGTAGCTTTGTCGTGGAGTGGAAAACATGCCAAAGAGAAAGGGATGCTTTCAGTTTTTTGTCTCTTGTACCGTGGTAATAAAATGGTCATTGGAGGCATTCCAGGAAAATACTGTTATTTAGCAATTCTATTTAGTGCTTTGAAACGGCAGCCCTGGACTTCATCCCATAAGCCCTCATACGAGTGACCCTTATTCTTGCAAGCAGTACAACTGGAGATAGTAACAGATGTCCGTGTTGTACCATAAATTTCCATTACATGGGGCTGAGACACTACATCTTTTTAGACTGTTTGTGTCTCTCCCTTCTTAAAAGCTTTGAGATAACAAGTGCAGTCTTTAAAAGTTCCAAATGGTACCACAAAACACAGGATAATTTTTATTTGCAAGCAACACATAATGTACTGTGAAGTCCTCCAGGTAGAGGTCCCACCACGGTTATTCCATCTCATGGGATCTAAGCACAGAGAAGCGGCAGGTTACCCATAAAGGCAAAATAAACAGCTTCCCATTACCCCTAGCCTAGACCAGCAGACAAACGCCACATTTTATCTAATTCGTGCATTTAGAAAAGTGGACTTTATTTCAAAACACGGCCTTTTTTTTCATGATGTACTGAGTTAAATATAATCCTAAAGGTTTCTGTATTGTACCAGTCCAGTATAAAACTGAGTCTCAAAGCAGATGTCTTTAAAATTTGTGAAAGACATGAGTGTTAAATAAGGAGGTCACTCAGCCTGGCTGTTGAGGAATTGAGTCAAGGAATGCCATAGACCTTGTGAAAGTCAATTGACCTGCTTACACCCCAGTCAGACTACAAGGACAACTAAGTAAGTAGAACTTCATTAACAATTAGACACAACATTTGCATCAAACATGCCTGAACTGAAAAAATCACATATGAGAACCTGATCCAGTAGTCAGTTATACTGCTGTATTTAATACATAATGTTTTATGGATTCCTGTAGCACCTTACCTATGAGGAGCTAATCTTAGAACTAGATCTGTCACCTCTATACGGTAAAAGTATTCATGGATATTTACAAAACCAAAACCATATTCTCTGCCTTGTAAAATCTAAACAGTTGAGAGCAAATAGAATGACGAATAATTTGAAAGAGAGTGTATTTTTTTTCTTCAAACCAAACACAAAATAAACACATTTTTGGAAAAAAAAAGTATTTTAAAGTTTTCCAGACATACTTTGCATGGAGTTAGACAAAAGATATATGCAAAAAATGCTACACATTGACTTTATTAGGATTTGTAGAGGAGTTAATAAAAACATAGCAGTCAGATACCTAACTCACAATGCAAAGTTCATGGTACTTGTGCATTTAATTGCTCGGTTAAGCGCTCAGTCAAAGCACTGCAGTGCTTTTGAACAGTTTATGCACAGTTTGACTCCATGAATCTCACTTGAGACTTTACCACTCAAGATGCAGAAAAAACACTCAATCCCAGTAAATTTTTTATGGGTTTAGCCACTGATTCCCTGTGGTACTTGTGCGGCAGCCTCCAAAGTCATCTAGGACCCTTTCTGCTGATGCCAACGAGCCCTGAATCAGCCCAGTCATCACAGAATGATGTTAATACCAACTTTGAAAATGCAGGGTGCAGAAACTGAAGCACACTCCTAAAGATGGATGATAAAGACTGGATGGTACTTTGTGAGGAGTCATAGAGTAGAAAGAACTAGGGTAATATTAGTTGTAATTCCCTAAACATAACCCACAGTGTTTACAGTAAGATTTAATTTGGTGATTCTGAATACATTTTTCTTGGGTGAAAAAAACATCAAAAGTCTCTCATTAAATGTCACATCTATATTCACTGGGTTCTTTGGTGTATTTCAGAGCTGTAAATACATTTCACACAAATACCTAAAGGGTTAAGTAGGTACCAACTTGAACTAGATGCCTCCTGTGTAGTCTGAGGCACAGAACAGCACAGAAAGAAGAAACTGAAGTACTGTTGGTGAATTAACTTCAGATTTGACCTACAGAGGCAGGTTCCTATGGGGTATTGTTAAGTAATTCACTACAGGCTCACTTAATTCTGAGGTCTCTTGCAAACAAGGCTGCCAAATTGCAAAAGTGCTTTGTGAAATCACCTATTGTACATCAGATGCTGAACTGAGACTCCAGTGTTCATCCTTTGTCAAGTCTCCAGACGTTAAAAGCTCATGTTTTACCTTACTAAAGACCCTTTTTCTGACAGCAGAATGAGAGCTGAAACAGACTGCAGGTTACCAATAAAAATCAGAGGTTTACTAAACTTGTTTTAGACATTAAATGGTAGCCTGGGGGTTTTAGCCCTTGGGCGTTTTCCACAATGTGAAAAAAATATAGCAAATACACAAAACCATTTTACATAATGACAGTCCTGTACCCTGTAAGCAGTTATTCTGCTGAAGGGCAAGCTCCTGCTCCCATTTAAATCAACAGCAAGGTTTCCATGTACAGAACTGGGGCCTTCAGACAGATTTTATTTACCTTTACTTTTCTTATAGATTTTCTACACTAATTTTCATTCTTTCCTTTCTTTTGTAATTTTTTTTACAGATTAACTGAGTGAAATACATCTGTCTTGAAATATTTGTAATAATTAAATTACACTAAAATCAGAACTTTCCCCAATTGATTTATGCCATGAAGATAAGTAGCCTTTCACTTCAGGAAAATAGCAAGTTATAATGTTCAGAGATCAACAATGATATTGAGACCATGAACACTGATGTTTATGATCAGAATAAGAAGTGAATAAATGACAGGCGCATCAAATATCAGCCTCAGAAATATCTTAAAATGCATTAGAACCATGAATTTCAGAGACACAGCAATTATCAACTTTTCACACATAATTTGAAAGCAAAAAAAAAGGCATTAGGATACCGAAAAGATACTTGCATACTTCAAAAATCAAAGTAGATGAGTGGCATTGTCTCGATTCAGGAGGAAACAATACCACCTCAGAAAGAGAAAAAGAGTCTTCAGGAGACATGGATTTTTGCTCTTTAAAGTAGGCACTAACTTATTTTGTGTCTCTTAGAACACTCTGACCAGAAATAAAACAAGTAGATAAAGTAAGAAGTAATTTCAGAATTTCAGATTCCTACTGAAACAGTTTTGCTTGAATTGGAATCAATAGCAGAAAGACAGAACATATTTTTCAACTATTTTCACCGTAACTTAGTAGGCTACTAGTTCATGAATGAAAGAAAATAATGAATGCAACAGAGAAATAAGGAATGAAATAAATCACAGAATCACAGAATGTCAGGGCTTGGAAGGGACCTCTGAAGAGCATCTAGTCCAGCTCCCCCTGCCAGAGCAGGATCACCTACAGTAGGTCACACAGGAACGTGTCCAGGCGGGTTTTGAATGTCTCCAGAGAAGCAGACTCCACAACCTCCCTGGGCAGCCTGTGCCAGGGCTCTGTCACCCTCACAGTGAAAAAGTTTTTCCTGATCTTTTTATGGAACCTCCTATGTTCCAGCTTGTATCCATAAAGATCAAATGCATAATACCTTGATGACAGACTTCCTTGCACTGCACATTCTTTTACCTTCATGACTGAAATAGTCAATATGCTTGCAGGGCATTTATATAAACTAAAACTAGTCATTAGAGGTATTTCCCCAACAGGGTCAGTTTTTCTAGTGAAGCATCAACACACACTGTTAAGTGGGTCAGCAAAGGTAAAATAGACTACTCTCGCTATGTAAAAACCTCTTTATAGTTAGAAAGCTGGTGGTGGCTGTGTTTCCACCTATTTCTACTATGATGTAGATCATGCAGTGAGGCAGGAGCTTGGGTTACATATAAGAGGACTCTGCTATTGCTAGGCAAGATTTCCTGATTCAAAGGCTATGAGCGTTTGCTGTATATTCAATACATCTGAGGTATTAAGGACATACAGAATTGCTGCGGTTGCAAAGGCCATCTGGGCAGTGTATGACCCTTCCCAGGGACCTACTGAAAGCTTATTATGGATATGGATATGAATATGAACATATCATATAGTGCAACTTCAGGAGGGCTGGGATGTCCTGACAGCAACATAATTCCTGTTCATGGCGTAAAGAGCAGTGTGCACATGCATGGGTAGTGATCTCTGTAAATCCCCAAAACATTTAAGATTCCAGGTGAACAGCAGCCAGATTAGGAGCTTGTGATCCATCAGAGTTAGCATCCGGCAATTCTGGGCACTCCTTACAGGCTTTAAAAATTTGCACAAACCAGAAGGAGAGGACTCACTCAAAAAACCACAGGTATATGGAAGCTTTTTATTACAAACTTGTCAAGGATAAGAATGTGAAAAATATACCATAATGATGAATGCTGCTGAACTTCAGAAAGTCAGATCAGGAAACCACAGTAGATTTCCTGTGCCCATCTCTCCCATGAAGTCCACATGAGCAGCATGGATAAGGCTAATACAGAAACATTCTTCTGATCTCATGCAGTGCTGACAGAAAAGCTGTGTTGTGAGTATACAAGCTAAACTCAGCTGAAAAATGTGGCAAAAACTAGTACTATAGCTTGTTCATCATTAAGAAATTTCACTTAAACTAGTAAGGTGTTATTTTCCAGAAATGGATAAATACCATCAGCTGTCTACTAGAGTATCAATATCCACATCTTGCAATAAGCATTAGCTTAAAACCCTCACTGGGAATGGACCTCTAGCTGCAAAAAAAAAAAAAAAAAAAAGTTTTGCCCATTCTAATTTGATTCTGTAATCAAAATTTTGAAATTGTAAATTTCTACTTAAATAAGAACTTAGCAAAAGAAAGTAACATTTTGGATGGGAGTCCCTGAAGAAATTAAACTCCAGTTCTTCTTTTCAGAAGTAGTTAATTATGCTAGCAGTTAGCTTTAATGAAGAGAAATCAACCAAAAATTTGAACAAATTAGAATCATAATATTTTTCGTATTTCTTATTGTTTGTATAATTTTAATTCCCAGGACTGCACTCCGTAGGCTGATAAACAAACATCCAGGCTTCTAGATTTTAGCTGCAACCAATGCAAAAATGCAGAAGAGAGCAGCACTCTTTTGGCCTTTATTTCTTGACTATGTTCTAAATCTATCAGAAATCAGTGGTTAGAAATCAGCCCTTTCCCAAGACACCATAGAACTTACTGTCATTTCTTGATTGTTTGGAAAACCCTGGCATCAGAAATCTTCCTCTCCTCCTCTGCCACATTGGGAAACCTGGTGTTGGGTTCCACAGGACTTGGCAGCGTCTTCCCTGGTCCCTTCTGCTGTTAAGCTGCGTGCTGCCCCAGGGGTTCCGAATCAGGCACACGTGAGACTTCGTGGCATGCCTCCGACCAAAAAGCCTTTGAGCAACTTGGCTCTTCTACGCTGTGTGACTTCACAGGCAACACAGGCCCCTTAGGGTACTCCAAGGATGAAATAACACTTGCAGGGAGAAGTTGCTAATAGACCGTTTCCTAACGTGGGTAGGACAAAATGGGCCACAGAAGCCACGTGCTTCAATAAAGAAAACCTCCCTTACACGACCGACTGAAACACTGCTGTGGTGCTGGGGGGTGTATGTAAAAGGACAGTGAAAAACCTATCCTTCTTTCTCCTCTAGTTCTTACTCATTTGTAATGCAAAACCATGCCACCCAGTCATCAGTGACAATTCATGCAAACACCGAAGAAGCTGATAGCATGGCACAAAGTTTTTTCTTTGAACTCCGTGGGGAGATTCTCAGTCTGGGATTTAAAAAAACTATGGAAAGCTGATTTAAACATCTGTGTTCAGAGAACTTGGCCCACAAGTGCTCTCACTAAATTACAGCTAGTCAGTTGATTAAAGATGAACCTATCCAGAAATGACGGCATGTGAGGACCACAAAAATCCAGCCACAACAGCTGGGCCAGTACAGTGCACACTTTGACCACTACTCTTTAGTATTAAATGTCCTAGTTAATGAAATTTGAATGAAAGCAGCTGACATGAGATGCAACACATGCAAAAGCAAGTTACAGATATGAGGAAGCAAAGCCGAGACTTTGCAAAGATATTACAGTGGTCAAAACTGGACTGACCACACATCCCGAACCAGGCTGTAATAACAAAAGGGCATTTTAATGGGTGGAAATTATTTGTAATATATTTTTCTCTTCACATAATAAAGAGGAAGCCTCTTTTTTCCCTTTTGCTGTTCTCTTATATATTGGATTGAAGCACTTCCTTCTGGTCCTCTCTGCCAAGTCTCAGTATCAGAGGAAATATCAGCTCACTATTGTTAGTATATAAATTAGTTGAACTCCATCTAAGACCAGTCTGTGGTACTATTGTGCCAAAAAAAAAAAAAAAAAAGAAACAAGAAAATATCTGTATTCTCTTATTGTACTGCACCTCTATTTTAAATACATCTGTACAGATGACAGGATTTCTTTGGAGAACGTAAAGGAGTATAAAGGGGTAGATAAGGCAGCACACGGAAAGCAGCCTCTGCAAGTGTCATAGCTGCACGTAGGCCAGACATAACCACTGTCATACTGAATATTACCTTATTCTGCACTATAGAGGGCTGATACTGTAATTGATTTTCTGGGTCAGCAGCCAAACTGAAATACTGGAAGCAAAAAAGTGGCCTTTTGTCTCTTTGGTCCTGTCCCCACCCTGGACTGGGAAAAGAATGAACTTGACCTGAAGTTCCCACTTTTTTAAAGAGAGACCGAACCTCTGGGTTCTTGGACAAGCAGGAAGGGAAACACGACCGACAACATCTGTGCATGTTGAGGCGGTGGGCTGCAGGGGACCCGGTGTGCCACAGCAACCGGGAGAGAGGGCTGTGGACCCTGGGGATGGCCGAGCCCAGCACCTCTGGTTGGCTGGGCACAAGACAGGCCGTGCACGGCCCCAGGGACACTCTAGGATACTGCGGTTTGCTGAGGAAGAACTATAGATAGAAGCTTTCTATCCTCATCAGTGAAAGACATAAAGTGCAGCGAAGAGAGAAAGAGAAGAGCTCACTCCAAATTCCCTCTAATTTTCTCTTTGGAGGTACTGTCCTTTTGCAGAGGGAGGTGTGGTTTCCAAGACTCATGCTGAGATAAAACTCAAATTCCATAATCACCAAGTTAGTGGGTAAAAGACTAGAATTTATCTCCAGGCTACTGTTTTCCTCACGAACCTCTGGGTTCTTGGATCTACCCAAAACTAATGCTGCAGTTCTACCCAAAAGTGGTAACAGCTTTAGAATCAAAACCCTGTTTGTGATGAATTTACAGTCACTAAAAATGCTACCCAACTCTACTGATTAAATTGCAGGATAAGGCCAATCTGATCCTTCTAATAAACTCAAGATTATGCTAGTATTTTCTCAGTGACTTTGCAGAATTTTATAGCAGCCAATTAACCTGACAAGACAGGTGAAAACCAAAGTCATCAATCAGTAATGCCGAAAAAAAAAAGTCACAGTGGAGTTGTTAAGCAACTGCTAAATTTTTTGGGGTAGGGCACAGGATAGAGGCACCCAATCGCTTTCAGCAATGTTGACAGTATTATGTATGAAATCCAGTGTAACTGTAGAGCTTATTGTGAGCTGAAAGAACAGCGCAACAAATGAGCTCAGCCTCTCGCTAAGATTGCCAGCACCCTGTCATTTGGCGAACCTCTGAGAAGACATGAATATTTGTTTTTCTAAACCTCAGACAGCTTTGAGTTTGCAAAGCTACATAAACAAATGAATTACATGAAATCCATGACTGACCTACAAATCCCACCCTGCCTATTTCTCTTTTCACCTCCCCTTCTGGCAGTTCAAATGCAGGAGACATCAGCCTGTTGGTAGAGTAGATTAATGTTGCTGGAAAATTTACCTGAGGCCAAATGTTAGCTCTAATAACTATTTTTTACTGTCATGCGAAATAATGTTTACTGGCCAACGCTGAGCAACAGAAGGACACAGCAGGCTCATTTTGTCTTCTTGTTTTAAACCCTAGGGTAGAAAGAATATCAAATCTCAAAATGTAGTTTTTTGCTAAGTGTATACATAAAATAGGGATAACCATCTACCTCCGAACTCTTTGCTCTTAGTATTTTCTAATGTGCTTTCCACATCAGAGTTTTTCTGTGAACTTTACCATTGATCATGTTAGTCTCTAATCTCAATATATGATCTCTACACTTCTCTTTCTTTAACAAATGATCTTTTTGGTTTGTTTTTATCAAAAGCCTGACATTTTCCTGTCCCCTCCCCCTTTTTCAATTACTTCTGTTGACAGGGCTGTTTAGTTGCTACTTTTGAAACTTTGCTGCTTACTGCTATGGGAATAAAAATTAAATAAATTTTAAAAAGCAAACCCAAAGATAAAGTGAAGGACTTTGTTTAAAGATAATGTGAAGGACTTCATCTGATCATCTGTCTCCTGAGCTGAAGTGTCAGGTAACTCCTGTGGGAAAATGTAATGTTAAATATTCATGCATATCCAATTCTGAAGCCATAATACTGAATGTTCATGATGGAAACACCATCCCAGGAGCTTTGCTTAGCATTTAAAGGTACAGAAACATAGTTGTTAAACTAAAGTATGCTCTAAGCTGCAATATTTCATATATACTTAATTACAATGTGCATACTAAGGACTACTCAACACAAACATTTAAAGGCTCAGATTTGGCCCCAATACAAATTCCTCTCTTATGAAATTGGAATTTGATTTGGGGTCATTTTTAACACAAATCAGAAATAAAACCTGGTTTCTGATGGGACAGGATGATTCTGATTTTAGTTTTGCAGTTTTGCAACCAAGAAAATTATTGTAGTTGTTACTTTAGAATAACACTTGACATTTTAACGACAGACTGTTTGATCTAAAACAGAACGATGTTGGTGTGTTCAGCACATGTTCATCAATGAAGTTGCTACAGGTATTTAAGTTGTATGTTTTACCTCTGTGTGCCAGTCTGGATCCTGACAGCTCTGGGGAATTCAGCACACAAGAAACCAACATCACTGCTTTCCCCTAGATGGAGGTTCCATAAGTTAAAATCAAGTGTCCACACACTTTCTGACAGCACGTGGGGTGAATGTGATTGCAGGGGAGCAGGCAGGGAGGACGAATCAGCTCTGGGCATGATGCCCCAGAGCTACCCTTGCCTGATCAGGGCTTGTGACTCTTCTGACCCTGATGGTGGTTGAAACTGTGGCTCCTGTAGGCTCCCTTTGGTGGACCCTCTTTCCTTGTTGACTTTGTCCTTATTGTGGAGAATTTTTCTAATGTAACCTATCCAAGGTTTCTCCTCATGTCCTCCCCTTGCCTTCCCAATAGGCTTTCCAACATGGCTTGGATTAGCCTTAACTTCTTGCAGTTTCGTGTTTCAGATTTTGGTCTTGTCATTTGTCATCCTGGTTCTGTTTCTCCTCTCTCTGTTCTTAGAATGACAGAACACAGGATCACTTCTCTGGATAAGATTATAAATGCTTCACTGTCAAATTGCCAGTAATGAGCCTCGGCCAAATTTATATTCTAAAATTCCCTAAGCAGCAATTTAATTACATTGTTTTGGATACAGCACCATAGCAGCTGCATTCATTTGATGGGGATTCATTATGGTTTATGGTGAAAACAATGGCAAATTAGCTCTGATGTGTTTTGGAATTTGCTCATTATTTAGTTTAGAATAGGCTTGTTTTAGTGAGTGTGAATCCCAAGCTCATTTGATCCTGCAGTCTGTGAGAAAGTGGGAAAGCTCTGACAGGACTTCTTACAAATCGGATATATCTACACCTGTTGCAGCTATTGAAGTCCTCCTGGTTTGTGGTTAAAAGGGAATTACCACTATATTTCAAGGAATATTCCAGGACTATTGTGAAAGTCATAAATCAAAATAGTATAAAAAAGTATAAATCAAAATAAATACATAAATAACAAACCCTCATTTTTTTTCCTATATTTTTCATGGATGAACTTTTCTCAAAGTAGAAAAGATTATATCCCTACCAGAAGTCTAGTAAGAGTTCTCAAGGAAACCTAAACCAAATTACTTCTGTGACTGTTTCCAAGCTCAAACTTGAAGCCAGATTTATGAAATATTTGTTCAATTTTTTGAAACTGTCTCAAAGACTTACAGTAAGATCTAAATACATATTAGGGGGTGATATGAAGCCTAACCATAAGGCGAAATTCACAGCAGGGATGTAAAAACCTCCGAAGATCAAATTTGTTCTTCTACCACTATTCCCAACAGAAGCCGCAGCTTCACATTAGAAGCTTTTGCCAGAGTGCTAACATCATGTGAGAGGCATAATTTCTTCACATAATTTCTGTACTGAAAAAAGCCTTTGTACAGGCATAGTTATAGGACCGCTTTTGTACCTCCGCAGCATATTTTGATTGTTTGTCAATACAGTTGTTTTTACTGGCAGAAATATTTTTTGGCCACTTGGCGACATGAGGAAAAAGAAAGATTGATTTTTTTCAGCCTTCCTCAAACTTTGAAAGGTTGACTCAATGTCCAGAGTCACATCTGTACATCTTAACAGCAGTCTGTGGTAATAAAGAGAACAATCCTTAACAGAACTGGACATAGAAAAGTTGCTACATCCCCTCTGTGTACACAGTTAAGTGCAGAACAGCTCCTCCCTGTTTAGGATAATGTTTAAAGTCCATTCAATCACTTTCCTCCCTGTCCTACTCTGTAAGATCCTCATTTTTATTGTGTCAGAACAAAAGTCTGACCCATCACTGGATCATTTCAACTTGCTAGACATTCAGAAAAATCATTCATTTACTATGCAGAGTTGTTTCTTTACAAACTTTGAGAGCTGGGAATAGCTTGGGGTGGGATCAGACAGGAATGGCACAGATGCCGAGAAGGATGTAGGGATGCACTGCTGCAGGAGGTGGGAAATGGTGGACACACAGAAACCAACCATTAAGTTGATTTGGCTGCTGAGACATTGTATTTTAGGCATGTGACTTGCTCAGCGGTCTTCCTAGAGCACACCTGTGTGGTCAGTGAAGACAGGTGGGTCCCTAAAGAGGGAGAAAACGAAGGAAGCTCAGGGGTCCCACCTCAGGTGTGCCTGCACCACTGCATTGCTGGGGCTGCTTGCTGCCAGCAGAAAGTGCAGAGAATCAGTTCACCAGATGGTTGCACAAGCGCTGGAGCCGCTTCAGTGAGATGACACTAAAGTGCAGAAAAGACAGGAAGAATGGTGTAACAGGATGAATTGTTTTTTTGGCAGAAGCTGGCTTGTTAAATCAGTTCAGTAATACCATGGTGTACTCTCAGTGCTAACAGTATAAATAAGGAAAAAACCACCAAACAGTCAATAATAAGTAACTAATAAATAATTAGTAAGTAAGAATAATCAAAAAATTGAGTAATATTTGCTGAATCAATGTGGGATTCTGCTGGTGTGCCCGAGGCCAGAATTTAGTATATACTATGAACATAATATAAAGTAAAAGTAGCGACAGGGCCAAATTTTTGGACTGGACAAGAGGCCATTTACTCACACTACCAAGCTGTGACAGCTTCACAGCACTAGAAACCAATTACATGAATTCTGAATCTTAAAACAAAAATACTGAAATTATGTATACACTGTACAAGAGATCAAAACCCCAAAGCTTCAAACCACTTCTACCTGCCATGCCCAGTTTAAAATGATTTCCTGTTACTGAAACACTTAGCTACAGTCCAGGGTTTCTGACAGACCTTCCCAATGATTTTTTCTGTAGAAATAATGACTCAGAGAAAGCAGCCTTGAGAAAGGCAGCTTCCAAGATCGGATATTTGCCTGACCCTGCAGACCTCCTCAGGAAGGAAATGGGTCCCTCCAAGGAAAACACGTGACAGCGGATTCAGAGCCTGTTCTGCAAGCAGGAGTCATTCAGTGAGGCACTCCGGTCTTGAACTTCAGGCTGAACTGTGGTTCCTACCATGCTTAGAATATGTCAGGAAAAAAGCTGGAAAAAAACGAAACTCTTGTTTTCTTCCCTGGAGTGACAGTTTCTTTGCTAATTATAAGCAGAGTCAGTACAAAATAAGCTCTCCCACATCAGAATTTGGAACTTGTGACAATCATTTACCTGTAAAACAACAATTTACCTCTACCCTTACATGGCAAAGACTCATCTCTCTATGCAATAAAGGTAACAATTAGAGAAAATAGATTGCTAATTTATTCAAAATTATTTTTAAATTGTACACATTAAAATCTAAAGCTTTCCCTGACTTTAACAGTGCTAAAATTAAGCATTATCAGGTTTAAGAGCAGAACTCCAAATCAGTTTTGTTTGCTTGCTTGTTTGTTTGATTTTTCCTAAAGAGTAGTAGCAATTTATTTCACATAAAAACTATGTTCTTTCAAGTGAGAACACGAAAACTGATTTAGGTGGAGCAAGAACTCATCCCTTATGAGGAAAGACTAAAGGAGCTGGGTCTCTTTAGTTTGGAGAAGAGGAGACTGAGGGGTGACCTAATTAATGTTTATAAATATGTAAGAGGTGAGTGTCACGAGGATGGAGCAAGGCTCTTTTTGGTGACAACCGATGGTAGGACGAGGGGTAATGGGTTTAAACTGGAACACAAGAGGTTCCGCCTAAATTTGAGACAAAACTTCTTCTCAGTAAGGGTAACAGAACACTGGAACAGGCTGCCTAGGGAGGTGGTGGAGTCTCCTTCTCTGGAGACATTCAAAATCCGCCTGGATGCCTTCCTGTGTAACATTGTCTAGGTGTTCCAGCTCCGGTGGGGAGATTGGACTAGATGATCTTTCAAGGTCTCTTCCAGTCCCTAATATTCTGTGATTCTGTGATTCTGTGATTTAAAACTGCTGAAAATTCAGACTTCTTTTAACTGATTTTCAGGTGTTCAGAAAAACGTTTCATTAGCTTATCACTCTCTTTACCCTGCCTCTTCTAACAAAAGACATTACAATAAAATTATTCATCTAAAGAGGTGGTATTACTTAGAGTAATCCACTATATGTTCAGACAAAGGTTTTCAATTTGTATAAATATGGACAAAGCTGGAAGTAATCAAGTAAATTAAAAGGCTAAAAAAAGGTTCCTCTGATAACATTCTTACTCAAAAAGAACTACAGTAATTCATAGCATCTTGACTGCAAAAGAATTTCAGTGCATCAGAATTTCAGGAGAGCTGGAGCACGTGTCTACCAAGTCTGAAAAGAAAGCTAATTAAGCAGTGGGAAAGACAAGGTAAAAAACACACCAAAAAAAGCTTCATGGTTGCTGCTCTAATTGGTGGATCTGAATGGAAAGGTCACTTTTTCCTCAAGAGTGATCATAAGAAATGCTGAAAAGACGGTGAAAACATTATTGTAGGTTTACCACAATTCCCTTTCCCTGCAAGCTGCACCATTTTTTCAAGTTGAAGGTTGGAATCAAATGCAGGAGCAAGAATGACGCCTGCCCACACTTGAAGCACATGAAAGTAAAGATTGCATCATGATATATCATTCATCATATATGCTCAGTTTGCATAACCCCACCAGGCATCTCGAGTGGGTCCTTTGGGTAAGTGGGCACCTACCAACCCTCACAATGAAAGAGGGGCCTCAATGCAGGAGCTCTCTCACATGGCAGAGCTTTTAATGCACTGGTTAATTTTAACCCTCTGTGCCAGCCTTCCAAAACCAAACCCTGACTCATAGAAAAGCAAATGTGACTCGCTCCTGTCAAGCTGAAGACGCCCCAGTGCTGGCAGGGCCATCCTGGAGCGACCCATCACCCTGGCAGCCCCCAGCAGCCATCTACACAGGGTAAGCAGAAACTATAGGAAAGACCACGCAGTGATGTGGGACTCAGGCAAAGAAAAGACTGTCTCAACATTGCAAAGGTGCATAGTTTGAAACTGCAACTATATTGGGTTTGCCTGGCTGAATTTCAGTGGCAGGGGGGGCTCTAGGGGTGGCTTCTGCTAGAAGCTGCTAGAAGCTTCCAGAAGCTTCCCCTGAGTCTGGTAGAGCCAATGCCAGCCGGCTCCAAAGCGGGCCCTGCCGCTGGGCAAAGCTGAGCATGTCA
>NW_009706234.1:7542-70323 GCF_000703405.1 Apaloderma vittatum | reverse complement strand
TTAGATGTCCACTGTGGGGCAGAAGTTGCCCCTCAGTTGCCATGGGGTGCCCCTCGTGAGGGGACTCACGTTTGGCAGTTTGTGATGAATTGCCCTTCGTGAGAGCACTCACGTTGGAGGAGAAAGTGTGAAGATCGTCTCGCGTGAGTGAGACCCCACAATGGCCCTGGGGAAAAGTGAAGAGTCCTCCTTCAGAGTGAAGAAGCAGTGGAACCAACATAGGATGAACTGACCATAACCCCCATTCCCTGTCCCCATGCGCTGCTTGGGGGGAGGAGATGGATAAACTGGGATTGATGTTGAGCCCGGGAAGAAGGGAGGGATGGGGGTTATTTCTTATTACTCTTCTCTGACTTGTTCTTTTAATAAATCTAACTAATTTCCAAAAAATCAAGTTTGTTTTGCCAGGGACAGTAAATGGAAGTGATCTCTCTGTCCTTATCTCAAACCTTGAGCCCTTTGATGTATTTTCTCCCCTGGTCTGGTGGAGAAGGGGGATGAGAGAGCGGCTGTGTGGGCACCTGGCTGCCAGACAGGGTCAAACCACGACAGCTCATCACAACAAACTGCTGCTGTGGTAATTAATCAAACTTCTACAACATTTGTAGCAACTAACATCTGCTAGGCCTTGAAGGCAGCTTGGACGGTAGGCCTTCTGCAACATTTTGCAAGAAAATATGGAACCTCCAAGGATGGAGTGCCAGACTTCCAAAGTTATATAACTAACTATAAAAGACGCATGAGAACACAGTGGGGTTCTCAGTGGGTCACGCTGAGGAAGACAACTTAAAGAGGAAGGCTTGATGAGAGCGATCCCTCGGGACCCCCAAAAAAGGGGACCACATGCGCAATACAGGTGTCTGTGAGGAGGAGTTTATGAAAAGAAATTCCAAGAAAATGCGGGTTAGTTCCAGTGAAAAGGTAGAGAAAATGTGAGGACAATGGAAATAAAAGAACTGTAGACCAGCACCTAGTTGGAAATTTCTCCCATTGATGACGTTAGATATGCGGGACACCGCTGGACTCTAGTGGTATCTGCTCACTTCTTTTTCCCTCTTTCCCTTCCCTTTCTCTCCTACTTTCTCTGCATATTTGGAAAATAAATACTTCAAGGAAAACACAACATTGACCTCATTTGTGTCTTGATTTCAGTTCTGGGATCGGTGAGGCTCTACTGAATACAATTTGGGATGAGACAAGGGATCAGGAGCTCCTACTGGAAAAACAAAGGGTATTTCTCTCCCAAGTATTTACCTCTACTAATCTTTTGCGTATCTGCACATACATTTTTTCCCCTTTTATAGCACACAGAATATAGTCATATTTGGTATACTGGGAAAGACATTGAAAGCATCTGGTTTGGGATTGACAAATTTTATTTTTTTAAAACCAATGTCAGTCAAATGCTATTTATAATAATTTAATAGTTCCTTCAGTTACTCTCTTTAAGGAGTTTCTTGAATGTATGTGTTTGGGCCACAAACATAACATTTTAAATATCTACTCACAGAAACTACCATCAATATGTTTTCTTCTCTTTAATAACTTAAGATAGATACTGCTCAAATTCAGTCTGAATAAGTCCTATTCTCCATATGCTGTTAGCTTAATCTGGAAACAAAGTTTGCACATTCTGTCATTAGCTGTAGTCTAATGAGCCTACTTAATGTTTCTACCATGAGACACCTGTTGTGAACAGCTGTCCGTCTTGAATCTCTTCTAAAGTTTGACTGTATCATAGCAAGTAACAAAATTCAGATGTATAGCCTCACGTTTCAAAATAGCCAGTACATATTGAGAAGCACAGAGATAAGTTTCAGGGGGGGAAGCTACTGTAACACAGGAACCTATAGCAACTTGCAGCCGGTCCCAGAGTAAAGCTAGGTGCTTACCAAAAGAACATTCATTTACATAACCAATACAGCAACATAGGTTCTTCTTTTTTACTTTGCCAAAGGATGTTTTTCTTTCTCTAGTAGTTAATGAATGATATCTTTTCTTTTTTACCTTAAACTATCAGCTAGACTTAGACACAGAAAATTTCTCTGACACTCAAATGTATCACAAGCCTGAAAGTCATAGATTGCATGAAATCTCAGGAGTAAATACGAGAGTTTGACAAGTATTAAGTTTGTTTGCAGATATGTATGGATACTCAGAAAAGAGAAAAGCTGGATGATTTTGAATGCCAAAGCACTTCTATTACTATTTTTTCCCCTTCATCAGCTTCAAAATAGCCATTGCTTCCTCCAACTCTCATACTCTTGAGTATGCTAAGAAAGCTTCCAGTACCATCTGCCAGAGATATTAGTTTATTTGTAGCCAAACAGGTTTCTGTTTATTTTCTGAGGAAAAAAATAAAGTTGTTTAATACCTTTAGTGTATGTATTTCAAAACTTGTAAATTACAGATGGAATTACAGGAAACAATATAGAAAAAATTTGGGGATGGCTTGTCATTTTAGGCATGCCTCTGAACAAGAGGACCCAAAAGCTCTGTCCCTGCCTCACTCCCATCTCTTTGCTCAGCCTAACAGCAGATCACTGCTTCCAGCATTGTCTGTCCTGGTACTAACAACGATATAACACCCAGAACTAGTGAACCTACAGTAAATAATAGTGTAAGAAATTATTCATGCAGTATGGCAGCAGGAAGTAATGGCATTGAAAAGTCCTCTTTATACTTTTTAGCTTTTTAAGAAAAGACTATACCTCATTACTATTTATTCTAATTTACATGAGCTGCCACGTTATATGAAAGATCTCTTCTCAATATACCAGGTTTTATTTTTACTTCATTTGGAAAAAAAAATGCAATATCAAAACTATAATTTTATTAAGGAGTAAAAGCTGGAACAGTCACGAGATAGAAGAGAATCTCAATCTCAAGATACAAGACACAGATTCTTTCATATCTTGGAACGTCTCATATTTCGGTTCTTTTTTCATATTTAGGGAGTATAAATTTTCAGTTAATAGAGAGTACTTTTATAACAGTGTACATCAGTTTGGGCATTAGAATTAATTTGTTGTTAGCCTGTCACATAAGAAAGGACATGCAGAGCCAGGAGTTGCACTGAGACCTCTTCTCCTATACGAAGGGCACAAAAATCTAGGCCTTTCAGCATAGTGACAAGGGGGGGGCTACTGTATTTCAAACCAGAATAATTCTATGAAATCAAATAATAATGTCTCTGTTGACTATTGGAACTAGCCAATAATAATTTTAAAACCTTTTTCGTAATCTTACTCTTTACATGATGCCAACAGCTCGCCTGGATATTAGTGTAATCATACAAATTTTCTATGTACCTGTCATGCTAGCTTTTATATTTTGTTCTAAGCATAGTCGAATGAATGTCCCTTGAAGCTGGGATTACATCTCATGTACTTATGTAAAATCTTATAGTACAGGACTTTTTTTTAATCGAGCCTTTGGGAATTACCATAGTAAAACTAAGTAAAATGGTTTCTATACTTTACAGATGCAGTTGGCAGACGTGATAGTACAGTGGAACACCATCTATTGCAAAGTCACAAATGCCCACAGAGATTACTTTTTTTCCTAAATAGATATGAAGTTATATATTGTATATTACTCCACCAAATATCCTTTCCTTTTCAAACTTTCAGCATTTGGTTTCTGCAGCCAACATTCTGTGGGCCACTAAAATGCTATAGTTGAGGGGTCTGAAATATCTTAGATCATTCACAATATCAAAACTAATTGAACAGATGAATTGCACAGGAAAAAGCTAGCCATAATCACTCCAGTTACATTTCTCATCTGTGCTGAATTTGAGCTCTCTCAAACTGCAAAATATAATTATGGGATCATACTGCTACTTTATGTTATTATGGAAAACACACTGCTAAAATTACAAAGTTTAAAAAGAGAGGACCGAGATTACATTTTGGCAGGAAATTTTCATTTCTCCAAAAATGCAGATGTTGTGAGCATGGAAAATAAAACTAAACCACCAAACCCTGCTACTTTCAAAGCCAAACTGATACAACTTGGAGCATGCAATCAATACAAACACATCAATAGCTCAGAAATTCTGGAAGTACAGTAGTGTCATAATTGAGATGAATGGGGAAATATTTCTACGGAACCATATTCCTGACTCTGGACTCACAGCTTGTCCCTTTTTCTTCCCTTTCCAGTTTTCAGCACTGAGGATCTCACAGAGCTCTTTTAGAAGAGACAAGCTGTAAGTGGAAACAGACAGGTACTAGCGGACAGCACTGGATTTTCTACATTTTGCAGAGCAATTCTAGTTATGATAAAGTCTTACATATTGGCAATTGGGGACAGCCAAAAGCAGGTCACCAAGCTTTAAGAGAGGGGACCTGTAAGGTACAGGAGCAGCCCAGAATTCCAGTCCCTTGCACATTTTTGTCGAAGCCATTAAAATAACCCTGTACATGTTCCTCTTCCGCAGTTGTAAACTATACTGGACCAACGCCCCACACAAAGAAGTAATTCATAAAACAGGTGGTACTTCCACTTCAGCCTACAGACATTGAAAAATAAAATGCTACTGTAAAAAGCAATCCTGCTGGCACCATCAGGGCACACCATCAAGAAAGTCAGTAATGTATTACTTAGTAATGAGCTAGCCAACATGTTCTAAGTGTTTTACTGATGAAGGCAATTCACTTTCAGTTCAGCTTTTACACTGTGAAAAAGTAAAAATTGCTGAAGTAAGCATTTACAGAAGGTCTAGGAATAACTCAGTATAGTCACACTATGATAAAATCATCTAATTTTCCATTTTCTTTGCTCCTCCATTTTTCACTGACTTTAGATATCTGGGAAGCAGAGCAGGCTGTGTCTGATTTGTGAGAGCACATTATAAATGAGATGTGAAAGGCAGGAATCCCCTCACTCCACGCCATCCATAGGGGAGCTTGCTCTCAAGGGCAACCACGTCCTTTCCAGCAACAGAAAAGGCTTCCAGTACAGAGGGTCAGGGGATGCCAAGGGAGACAGGGTGTTGGATGGCTGGTTTTGGAGAGAGATAAATACAGATGGGAGAAAGAGGGAACATGCAGTCTTATCACCCATATCAGGCTTTGAGCCCAAAGTGTGCTTTAACAATCTGACAGGGCTTTCCAGTCTGTGACCTTCTGGAGAAGATTACCTCTACATGGACTATTCAGGTTTTCACCATTTCTGATTGGTATGAACCCCTGCATACAGGTTCACAGTGTTGAGGATACATGCAAGTATTATCAACTTCCTAGGAAGTGTACATTTTGCTGAAAAAAAAAAAAAGAGTGCTAAGTACACTTCTAAAGCCTGGAATGGAAAGTAGCACACTGTGATCACTGCTGGACTTGTGTTTTAAGATTATACAATATGAAAAAAAAAAGGTCATAAAAATTGTTTAACACAAGATGAGGAACTAAAATACTTTAATCGTGCTCCTATGGTTGTGTGTCATTACAGGGCAGAGTTCAAGTAATTCTGATTTCTCTTCATGGAGTATTTTAACCTATTAAATAAAGTTTGATAGAAATCTAAATATTGATTGTTCTGCAGTGCTAATATGGGAGTCATTTATATCCAATTTTCGGGATGGGTTTTTTCCTGTTTAAAGCATACTATTAACCACCTTCACTTATGTTTGAAAAGGTAATTGCTGTCACATTATTTTAAAAAATATTTACATGAAAATAAGGCTATACCCTAGAATAAGTTCAGAATATACGTATCTAATATACAGACATACATATTCTTACCCTTCCACACATCTGTCACTGCCACTGGAGAGTGTGAGTTTTAGCCTACTGCCACAGTAAGTGCTTTCAGCCATACTCCTCCAACTAGCTTTATCATTCCCCGTTAAAGCGCTAGCTTAATCTATTTATCTGTTACAAGAAAACATACCGTTATGCTAAAACCAGTGAATTTTCTGCCTTTGAAAGGTCGCTGTTTGTAACTTTTCCTGTTACCAACCCTGTCTTTGTTATTGTGGTAGGCAGGCACTACATGTGTAGATGGTCTCACTGCAATTGCTGAGACATGGTGGGATAGCTCACATGACAGGAACACTGTCACGGGTGGCTATGCTCTTTTTAGGAAAGAGAGGCCAACAAAGTGAGGTGGTGGAGCTGCTCTTTCTGTGAGACAGCAGAAGGCCAGTGGCATCCTGGGCTCCAGCAAGAAGAGAGGGGCCGGCAGGCTGAGAGAGGTTATTTCTCACCTCTGACTCTGCCCTAGTGAGGCCACTCTGTCCAGTTCTGGGCTCCTTAGTTCAAGATGGGCAGGGAACAGCTGAAGAGGGTACAGCAAAGCGCCACAAAGACGATTAGTGGAATAGAACATCTCTCTTATGAGGAAAGGCTGAGGGATTTGGGTCTTTTTAGTCCAGAGAAGAAAAGACTGAAGGGGAATTTTATTAATGCTTATAATAATTAAAGGGTGGGTGTCAGGAGGATGAGGCCAGTCTTATTTCAGTGGTGCCCAGTGACAGAACAAGTGGTAATGGGCACAAACTTGAACACAGGAAATTTCATCTAAAAATGAGGAGGAACGTTTTCTACTTTGAGGATGGCAGAACACTGGAATAGGCTGCCCAGAGAGATGATGGAGTTTCCGTCTCTGGAGACATTCAAAACCCGCCTGGACACCATTCTATGCAACCTGCTCTAGCTGAACCTGCTCTGGCTGGGGGGTTGGACTAGATGACCTCCAGAGGTCCCTTTTCCATCTCCTATCATTCTATGATCCTATGATTTCCTAAACAAGGGGTTAACCCAATGTTCTAAAACAGTTTTTCAGTGATGTATTGGCTTAATTTCCATTTTTATTGCTTTATTTTTTAATTGCTTTATTATTTATTGTTTAAACACAAATTCTCATTCTGATGAACTATCTGTCATGCATTATAGTCCACCAACAACTTTCAAGCGTTGTATTATCTAAAAACACATAAGTAATGAAGGGTCAGTCAAGAGGTCAGTAGAACAAGTAAATTCAGAGCTAGAACATGGACTTAAAGTCTGCTGTCTGAACAGTTTGGACCAGATCCATGATAAAGTAAGAAAATACATTTTACTTAATGCCTAGTTTGGTTTCCCTGGAAATGAGACTCATGAGAACAAAGATAATGTCATACTATTTACAATTTTATTTAATTATCTTGTTCTTCCTGAATAGATTATGCCTTCGAAACCATCATTTCCACTAAAAATTGAAGGAAATAAGTAGTATGCAAATATTTTTAAAGACTTACCAACCATTACATTTGTGAAAGTAACTTTTAAAAAATATGGCTTCTATTACTTAAAGGATCTCATAGTACTTATAACTATTGTAAAGTCACAGTTCATTATCCTCAGTCATAAACACAAGGTACTTCAAACTATGCTAAAACAGTCTAAAATTTACGAAAAAAAAAAAAGTCAACCAAACAAAACCCAACCCTCAAAAAAAGGACTAATGGTCATTATTACTTTATTGATGTTTTCTATTATATTTCTAAACTCCACCAAAGAAATACGAGATGGAGGAAACACAGCCATCTGAGATACCACTAGACTAAAGAGAGAATGTTCTAATGTCAGTAGCGATACTTATATGTTAATCTAATAATATAAGCATATCTGGAAAACCATTGTAGTAAAATTGTTCATTCCTACACTGATCCTCTTCCATGCAACAACTTAATATTTTTGTATCTTTGCAAATACTGAAGCACAGCCAGTTAGTTATATTTTTGCATCTATTTCTGATTTAAGTAATATCAGATAATATTCCATACTAATAGATGTGATCTTTCATCATTTTGATTTCATAAAAAATGAATACACTGAAATATCTGTCAAGCAGCATCTAATCTAAGAATAATCTAATAGTAATATCAAGCTGCATCTAATCTAAAAATAATCTAATAATAATGAAATCCACAAGTTTAGGTTGGATTTAGCATTTTAACTGTATGTTAAACCTTCATAATTGGCACTATAAAAAGTAATTTTCTACGCTCTGAATCTATGAAGTGCAATGTAAGGGAAAGTGCCACTTATCTAAATGTTTAATAACATATCACTTAACAATGACATACTATGTCTTTACAGATCAGTTGGACTTTTTCTCTTAGTAAAATATTTTCCATTAAATTGGAAGTTAGTGAAGTTAAGGGTGCACAGGGAACTCATAAATTTAGATGTGAAAATATTCAGCTACTAAATAAATATATATATACAGAATATTAAAAACAGATATCAAGTAAAAAAAAAGATGTATAGATTATATATATGTGATCAAAAATATTTTATTGATCTACACATATATATGAAAGAGAATATATTTACTTAAAACATAAGCGTATGTGTATTTATTCAAGTTCAAGATTCTAGATATTAATGATTTCAGATATTACTAGAAATTACATGTACTTCTATGCTAGACAAGAGTCTACATACACATACATACAAATATACGTAGCATTGCCTTTGTACACTAACACAAGTACTATATATGTGCATTAAATAAAATTAATAAAATGTATCTAGGAACATATTTACATGTACATGCATAATATTTTTATATATATGTCCAGAAACCAATGTTCCCAGATTGTCAGCCCCACTGTTTGTACAAGTACAGATCTGAAAATGCTGGGGTTTTATGGTTTCACAGTATACCAATTAATGATCAAGCTGCAATTACAAAATAATGCCAAATAAAAATAGTTGAAAAGCTTCAACACATATTTTTCCAGTACCTCCACAAGGAAATTTAAATATGAAAAGTTTTCTAATACATATTGTATATAGCAGGGAAGCACACATATTTTTGCGCTCTATTTGTAGAAGCTGTGGCCTTGACAAAGTCTCCTACCTTTACACAGAGTAGGCTTGTGGGAGTTGAATGCAATTCTCCCTGCGTGGAAACAATTTATGGCTGCTTCCCACCAAAAGAGTATTTGTGAGTAATTGAATCGACACACCATAGCAAGTCAAATCCTTGCACCCTGAACCAACAACATCGGAAACACGGATGTGTATGAATTCTGCCATAAAAACTAGGTGAAAGCCGCACAAGCAAGAAGCCCCCTTTTGTTTCTGGAATCGCTGACTGCTATTCAAGCGGCTGCTTTGCCTTCGTAAACATGCCCAATACACGTCAGCACTAATAAGATTCAAACGAAAACACGGAGACCCACAGCTAACCTACAGCAGTTGGAATAATCAAAAGATCATTCTTGACTAGAGTGTTGCAAAAACTGGGCCAAAAATTTTTATTTTGGCAAGAATACATGTGTCAGCAGCCAGATTCTCTTTAAATATGAAAGGGAGTAAAAACATTGGTTTTGATGGAGTTATGGTGGTTTTACACCATCTAAAATACAGCCTACTGCCTAGCTTCCCCTTTTGTTACACCTCTTCAAGGCTCTTCACTAGTATCGAATGAGCAGTACCTTTCATTCCATGCCTTGTTAACTTTCTTTTTCAAAATATATCTTACCTTTTATTTTTTCTTACCGCTTTCTTCAGTATAAATACATTTACAAAACAATGGTAATTTTATGAATTTTCTCAAAGAAAAATGAATGTACTTCTCAATTGTCTTTTCCTTTCCGTTGCAAAAAGACAAAAAGCAAAGAATGAATATCAAAAGTAATTAGCCATAAACATTTTGTTTAGGTAAAATGGTGGGCTAAGCTCTTATTGTTTACATAGTAAAGATTATTTCTAATCTATACCACAATTTCAACCATCACCTCATAAATTCAGGATATTTCCTGTTCTCTATTTTGATCTCAGCTTATATTTTTTCCCATTTTTAATATGCATCTCACTAAGATCAACTTTAAAAAAACCCCAATCAATCAAAACTGCCACCCAATGCCACATCTATAAGCACTAAAGCAACTAGAAGCATGAAGGTACATCATGTGGTCTCATAACTAAGCAAGAAAGAACTACTTCTGGAAGAATACAAGTGCCCTCAACGCCCTCCACCCCACCACAAGTTGAAAAAGAAAAGCACCTCTCAGGGTTAAGGCTGGGGTTGCCAAAGGAAAACACTTTCTCATTTTCAGATGTCCACAATCACTATTACACATTGACTGTTAAACACCCTTCAGCAGAGACGCCTCTGTTGGACAAGTGTACAGAACTCGTAATTAAGGGGTTTCGTTTTTGCCACAAAAGGAGCTAGACTGTAATGGCATCTTTTGTCCTATGCTTAATGAAGGGTGAGATATTGTTTAAATAATTAGTAACACCACTGGAAAAGAATGCAAGTAATTAGCATAGCTTGACATCCTCAGCAACACCAGTTGCTGTTGTTAGCATGAACAATGTGTCAGTTTAAAAAAGAAAACCACAAAAACGAAAGTGTCACTTCTTTGCTTTTCATTTTTAAAGATACAATTAACCACTCATTTTTGAATGAACCCACTATACTATTGGTTACTGCAAGCTCATTTTTTCAGAATCCTTTTTAAAGATTTGGGTATCCTCTCTATCAAACCCCATGCATTTTAAAAAGCCACAGTACCAATATAACAAACAACAAACCATTTTTTTCATATGGGGATTTTCTGATCCACTTGGACATTGAATTTGCCAATGGCACGTGCAACTTATCTGTAAGTTATCAAAGACCATCCACAAACTTGTACCTAAGATTTACATTAGCAACATGACCAATGACTCAAGAGGTCATATCACCATTTATGAAGGAGGAGAACTGGATGTGAAAATGGACCTGAAATTCTTGCCTCTCAGTGACCAAATGCTCGTGGGAATAGGTATCATTCCCTTACTTCTGAGGGACAAATGCTAATCCACGGAACTGAAAATCTCATTCTCTGAGTCTGATATATAAAACAGCACAAATTTCTGAGACGGAAGAGGCAGTGAGGAAAGGCATAGTTTTCAAGTTACCTTCTTGAGAACAGATGCTGGATCGGGATGGAAACCACCTAGTCTGCTGCTCCTGGGCTCAGGGTGTTAGCGGATTATAACCGTGTGCACAACTGGCATGACTGATGTCATCAGCAGCATCAGCAAAGTGAAACAGGCTGCCTCATGACAGACAGGACAGGAACCAGATTTAATTTAGGTTAATAATTATCTGTATAAAGTGCTCTTAGATAGTTTGGGCACAAAGAAAGTCCAGAAAAAAAAGTTGTGCTGATATTATAAAGAATTATAGGAGTTGTCATTATAAGGAGTTATCTGACCCAGGCCTATGGTAACCATTAAATCAGTACTTGAATTATTCTTTGAGGGGGATGGTGGAAAGAACTTTATTAGGCTTCTGTCAAGTTATCTAAATTGTAATAATATCTAACATCAATGTTGCCTGTCTGAGACACCCATTCAGAGTTTACTTAGGCATGTTGGCACCGAAAAGCTACAGATCATGCAAAAACACCCTAATAGTTTTTCCTATCTGCAATATAAAATCAAAGATCTCGGGAGAAGATACCTGCCTTTTAAGGTCTTCTTTCAAGACTTATCATATAAATAAGTACACCACCACTGAGAATTGTTTAATATTTATTGATGTTCTCAACAATATAGTTATCCAGTATTTAATTCTGAAGGTATTCATGTTAAGTAGTGTGTTCCTACTCATATAGAGTTGCTAAAATATAAAAATTGTTCAATCACTGTTAGCTTAATAAATAGTAGCACCTGTTAAGAATATAAATCCATGGGATTATTGAAAAGTACTCTAAGAGAAGGTAACTTCTATTCACATTTATAGTCCATGCCCCATTTTATCAATAGATAAACAAAATAACAATAAAAATAACAAATCGGTTTGGGGCAAAAAAAAAAAAAAAATAGAGCAAAAGTAACAACTCCTCCTCAATAAATAAAGTCTTTAAGAGATGCAAGGAAGTTATGAGGTCCAGGTAAAGAAGTGTCTTCCATTATGTTAAAATAACCATAGAATATGCACGTTTCCACATGCATAGAGTTACAGATCCCACACAGCATGTGTATGCAGGTTTCACCTGCACTCACACAATGTTATCACAGACAAATGCACAGCCACGTATTTTTGTCTGAAGGTATTTAAGAAAACCATCCTAGTTAGTTAACCCTATAAGTTCAATTTTTTTCTCTGTCTCTGAAATTCTGAGCAAGAAGGCTGACAAAAAAATCTCTGCCCTCTGCATTTACGGTTTCTCAAATGCAGTCCATCTTTAAAAAGAATCCCCCCCTCTGCTACATCCATGCACAGGCACCCACAGACTGTCAGGAGAGGGTGAACAGAGGAAAGCGTGGAGTGCTTAACTGATGTCTTTTCTCTGCAGTAGCACCTAAATCAGCACTAGAGGAACATACACCTGGGTGGGTGGGAGGCAGCCCAGAGCTGCCTGAAGCACCCTGAAACCTGGCACCCCACCCAGGGTGTCCTGCACAGGGCCAGGGGGCTGCCAGAGTCACCCAGCTACCTGATAGAAGACGTGCCAGGAACTCAATGGACTGTGGGAATGCCCCAAGAAGCTCAAGTAACAATTTTGGTTTTGTTTCCAGGTCTGCGCTGCCTGAGATCCTGGGTGGGAGGTGGTGCGGGAAGAGCAGTGCGGACATTTGGTTTCCCTGGCTGGACGGGCAGCTGGCATCCCCGAAGCCAGCATGGATAAATGCATCTCCTGTTAGCAGAGATGCAAAAGGACTTTTCACAGTGAAAGCAACCAAATGAAAAATAATTAACGACAGAGTGTACACAAAGAATGCCTGACATTTCAATCAGTGCCTGTGTCTGTACAGTCAGCACCAAACCTTGCCAGCTGCCATGAATCAAGCTGTAGGTAGATAAGAAAATTCACCTAAACAGTAGGTAGGGTACACTGCATATTCCTTATGAGAGCTATAGAGAAATCAAAGCACAACTGAGGAATCTTTCCTTAAGCAAAATTCAACACCTTTTTAATGGTGATGAGCAAATGCACACATAGACCTGTATGTGTATCTTGCCCAACTAGAGGCTGTGCATCTACCTCTCCCCACACCTGCCCAATAGAAGAATTTAGCATGCAAATGAAGGGCATTTTTCTTCCCAAACGCACGCTGCTTGGCTAGAAAAGATAATAGGTATCACTAACCTTTAGCTTGTCATAGCGCTCGCTTAAAGCTGCTACCTGATGATCACGGTGTCGCCCGACCAGTTTACACAAGGCACAGATTAACTGGTCGTCGGTCACGCAGTACATGTTGACTTTCTCGTCCTCATGCTCCAAGCACATTAATCCCCTGATGTGAGAGTCTGGGATGGGCTCAATGAGACGGTGGCCAGTGAATGGCTTCTTGTTGGGGTGAGTGGCTTTCAGGCACTCCTCGCAGTAGGACACCTCGCAGGTAACGCAGGTTTTCACCGCCTCCTGGGCAGGGTCCTGGTCGCAAAACTGGCAGAGGACCTTCTCGCAGGACGACATGCTGTTGCTATCGAACGCCCGCTCCCGGCGGGTCTCGCTGGGGGAATTGGGCCCGCTGACCGAGGCTTTCTGAAACCTGTCGATGATGTTCTGCAGGGTGACGTTGCGCTTGAGCCCGTCTAGACCGCGCTGGCTGAGGGTGATGACATAGCGGCAGGTTGGGCACTGGAAGGCAGTGATTGACTCCACCGGCTCGTTGGTGGCGCAGTGGGAGACCAGGATGCGGTGCGCGCAGTTGAAGCAGAGGCTGTGAGCGCAAGGCAGCAGCAGCGGGTCTTCAAACAGCTCCAGACAGATAGGGCAGGTCAGTTCCGACTCCAGTGTTTCCATCTTCAGGCAAAGCTTTCTTTTGGTGTCAGCGAAATCCAGGGAAGCTGATCAGCTATCTGGAAACACATGTAAAATTCGATTAGGCGAGAGCGAACATGAGGGGTCAGCTGTGGGGGGTTGTCAACTTTCGCCACGGCTCCCGGGGCTATCAACCCACCGTGCCGGGCAGGAGAGCAACCTAAGGTTTTGAATCTGCACATGCAAACATCAGGGTATTTAAAACTGGATGGCTTCATTTACCTCCCCCTCCTCTGTTCACTTAAAAATGGGAAACAAAAGCTCCTTCTTAATTTCTCTTTCCTTTTCTCTCTCATGTGATTGAGGGAAGCGGCAGATGTTTCTGTGCACTATTAAAACCCCAAATGATGACCTTCAAAAAGCCTATTAACAGCAAAATTAGATTTCTTCAGCAGATGCTGCTTTTGGTTTCACTTTTCTGGTAGTAAAACTTTTTTAAAAAAACTTTGCCTTTGTATAGCATTGCTCAAGATTTAGTTCAGAGTATTGTAACAGATAACCTTAAAATAACTCTCTAATAGTGATTGTATTAGATTGAAAATTTCATTTGCTATTATAGCAACAGCATAGCATTTAGAGTACACATCTGTTTTCATTGCATAAATGCATATCTGAATATATACAGGGAATAATGTTTCTAGGAAAGCATGTGATATTTTACATATAATACATATGTATATGTATTGTATACTAATATACTCCTCCTATGTATTTCAGAAACATATGAACTCATATTTAAATGTATCTGTACTTTTGTGCATATCTACCTGTACACATATGCCCAGAAATATATCACATACATGTTTGTAGTAAGATTAATATAGCGAGAGGTTCGCACAGTGTTGTATCTGGAATGTCTAAAGGAAGGTGGATAAAGTAAATGACAAACAGTAATTTAGCCCAGATTTCTGATGATCCTAACCTCTGGTACAAGAAAACCCTCCAGAGAGTAAGACAGTAAAATGTAGCGAAATAGTGAAATGCGTGATTTCCCTAGGAGGAGTTTGAGTGTGTGCATGTACATTCACTTTTGTGTGAGTACTCTCTACCGCTAAAACTTAAGATGTACCGCTTGCTTTAGTGGCCTTATTAATCATCTGAAGTGGATTAGGAATCAGTCACTTTTAAATGTATGGCATGGGATTTTCTGGAGAACACAGCAGTACACCCCCCCATCAGAGATCATCTGAAACTTCATTTTTGCTTCCTTCCCTGTGTTTGGTGTTACAGAGGGCGGTTTTGAAAGAGTCGCCCCACGCAGTTCTCCCTGCCTAAGCGCCCTTCAAGGGCCCGTCGCTGCCGCAAGCAGACAGGTCAGTGAAGCAGAAGCAAAAGCTATGCTTCACACTCACAGAGCTGTACCTCTTCACAGTACAATCTATTTAAGCTTTGTTGCTCATAACTGAGGACGCCTTCAGATAGCACAGCTGCATCGCCTTCACACTGTAAAGTCATTGTTTGGTTGTGTGAACGCTTGCCTCCTCCCCTGACCAGGGAAAAGGAAAGATGGAAAAGAATCCCCCACAAATAAACCTTGGTTCATTAAGGGTGAGGAGAGCTCAGGGCTCATTAGCAGCCTTGGGAACCAAGCGTGTTTGAACCTCCTGTATTTCATGACAATTAGTGTGGGGAGCGCAGTGGTGGTGACAGGAATGCTACCTATAACCCCAATATGAACCACAGCAAAAAGCAAAGTTCAGCGAACAGAGGCAAGGTTCAGACTGCCCATCAGTACTGAGTGCTCCTTGCTCTGTGGGAAAACCAGCGAGGCATCTGTTCCAGAGGTATGCTTACAAATTAGGATACTTTGCCTCTTTCCACTAATGTGTCCTTTCACTCTGCCAAGAAATCTGACCATCTAAAAAACGCAATGACCCCAGCACAAAATTTGCTTTCCTGTATCTTCTGTGATGCTGATCTTACTTGAAATAAAGTTCAGTTTGCCAAAGACTAATTAATTTATAACTGTCCATCAGCTGCTATAATTGCATGGTGCATCTGGTCAAAATTAAAGGCCTAGCAATTTGACAGGAAGACAACTCTCTCCTCAGCCATATCCACACAGCACAGAAGGGATGAAAGACTTTTCTGCATACGAAGACCAGTTTGTCTTTCCTCCTCTTCACTCTCTGTACCACAGAAGTCCCAGAAGATCAAAATCCCATTCACATTGTTTGAATCCTTTCCACACCACAACTGTGTACCTCATCATCCACTTATCCTTCAGGCTGAATGCTGCGCTGGAAATGGAAGAACGGGATTTGGAGTTGGCAGGAGACAACATTTTAAAACTGCAAACTAATCGTTGCTCATCTATTGGCAGTCCACTGAAAACCTGCCAACCTTTTGGGTTTGTTTCTTAGGACTGCGTCTGGAACATAGGGCTTTCTTCCATGCTATCCCTTCTGTATATAATCCCTACTGCTCCTTTTGTGTGCCAGTTTCATTCATTTATTCATTCAGTTTACTTCTTAAAGCACTTTTTTTTTTTAACCAAAGACTTTCTTATAATACTCATACAAAAGAGATGCACAGATAAGCAGATAAAAGCAGGAGAAAAACATTTGCATCACTGCCTCATGCAAACATGTTTGAATCGCCATCATGACTCTACATAAATCCACCACCTCAATTGATGACTAATTCTGATCTATCTGACCTGAATGAGCAGCAGCTCAGCCCTGACTAATGCTATTCGGTACGAGCAAGGGTGCCAAAATCGGATCTTAGACTGTAAACATCTTGGAATAAGAGCCTATCTTCCAAGGTAATCAAAGCTGAGCACACCGATGGAAACAGAAAAAAAAAAAAATAAAAATTACATTTCCTCGTGTTCTTTTGCAGTTGCCAATAAGTCAAAACACACTGCATCTGGGACTGAATAGCAAATCTTTTAAGAGGCACTGAAGAGGGGCTGCATTTTCTGAGCAATCCAATGATTAATCAACTGCAATTCTGCGTTCACTTTTAGGTTGGCGTCTGAAGTACAGAGTGTGCTGCTGATCCAGCTACAAAAGACTTTCAAACTCACTGGCCTTTGCTTAAGGTTTCATATTCAGTAATTCTTTTTCTTAAGAGTGGTAGAGAATCCATAGCTATAGTAAGCTAGAAATTTAGACAGAAACTCAATACACATGGCTTGTATACACATATGGTTATATTCCATATTCAGCACGGCCCATAAATTGAAAGCCATATAGACAGCCTCCAGACACAGAAAGAAAAGAAAGAATTTCAAGTACATAATTTTATATTAGCAAAAAAATGGAATTACTAGTGGAAAATCATACTATCACCAAAATGTCATTGAAATGAGTACTATTTTTCTACCCACAAGAGGTAGTTTTAAGAACAGAAATCAAAGTAAAAGTAATTTTCAAAAGACAAGTGCTATTAAAAATCAAAAATATTCTTAAGTAAATTAGATTTGTGACATGTGCCCAGCACATAGCAGTTATGCACTATGTGGTAAGCGATGCAGTAGATGAAATCATGATCTCAGTGTAGTTCATGGCAAGAATTAGTACTTTTGTACCTCTTGTTTTAAGCATGACATATTTTGCAGGTGGCACTAATGCCTTCATTCGCACAGAAGTGCACCAAAAACTATTCATAAGTAATGAGACATGAGAGAAATTAAAACTAAAGCTGAACAAAATAAATTGCAGTGTGTTAAGCACCAGCAGAGCTGAGGAGATAAAGAATAGCTCAAGCTGTTTCATAACCAGATGCAACCTATGCTGCAAAAATGCTGTATTATACCTCTCCCTTTGTTCTATACTTGAAAAGCTATGGATCAGAGATACCACTGAAATCCAGAAGACTGTTACCACTGATCTCATTGAGATCCTAGTAATCAAAGCCCAGCAACACATTTCCTTAGAAGAACATAAAATTTGCAGTTCATGGCCCTCTGAAGCATTACTACTTACAGGAAAATCTGATGACTTAGTGCCCCTGAAATCAGCCCATGGTTGACTGAAGGCTGACTCCTGATTCTTCATTTTCTGCCAGTATTATGGATGATCCCTATGTTTTAAGTACAGAAAGTGGTATATTTAAGAAGCAGGATAAAAATACCAGAAAGTGTTGGTGGTGGGAGACTTCCATGGACCAGAACTGTAAGCACTTCCTCACAGGAAGCCACACACTTATACATTCTGAATCTATGAATCAGGATTTATTTTTAGGCTTTGCTGTAAACTCACTCTGTTTCATAGAATCACAGAACTGTCAGGGTTGGAAGGGACCCTAAAGATCATCTAGTTCCAATCCCCCTGCCATGGGAAGGAACATCTCCCACTAGATCAGGAAGAAATCATCCACCATTACAAAGATATTGCAAACCACATGTTGTGAAGTGGAGCTATTCTTACAGCAAATACCCCTATATGACTCCTGTACACAGGCTAGCACTCTTTCTGCACCCAAATGACAATCATAAAATTGCAATTAATGCCCGAAACAATTATCTCACTAAGCAAGTTGGGAAAAAGACAATCATCCTGCAATAATAATATTGGACCTAGTAATCTTAGAGTAATAAAATACTTCAAGAAGGCTAACAACATTCTTTAAAGTTGCATCTTGATAGGACATTTCAGCATAGTCATGCTCTTCAGAGAGGCACCTGGTGACCAGATGTGGTCTCCACATATATTTGTTTTTCATTGGTGTTAGCTAGATGATCAACAATATTGATTGTTGTATTAACAAAGTAATTATGGTGTCATTACAGCCGAAGAACACTCTTCACCTTAACTCAGTCCATTCATGCTAGAACACGATACTTGTGAAACGTTAACGCAACGTCTGAGGTAAAACGCCTAAAATATTGTATTGGGTTTGAGTGGTAAGGTTTTGGTAGTGCGAGGGGCTACAGGGGTGGCTTCTGTGTGAAGGTGCTAGAAGCCACCCGTCATGTCTGACAAAGCCAATGCCAGCTGGCTCCAAGACCCGCCACTGGCCAAGGCTGAGCCCATCAGCAACGATGGTAGTGCCTCTGGGATAATATATTTAAGAATGGGAAAAAGCTACTGCACAATGAGAAGAATGAGAATACATAAGAGAAACAACTCTGCAGACTGCAAGGTCAGTGAAGAAGGAGGTGCTCCAGGCACCAGAACAGAGATACCACTGCAGCCCATGGTGAAGACCATGGTGAGGCAGGCTGTTCCCTGCAGCCCATGGATGTTGATGGTGGAGCAGATACCCACAAACAGCCCATGGAGGACACCACACCAGAGCAGGTGGATGCCTGAAGGAGGCTGTGACTCATGGGAAGCCCATGCTGGAGCAGGTTACTGGTAGGACCTATGGACCCATGGGAGACCCATGCTGGAACAGTTCATGAAGAGCTGTAGTCTGTGGGAAGGACTCATGTTGGAGAAGTTCATAGACAACTGTCCCCCATGGGAGGGACCCCACACTGGAGCTGGTGAAGAGTGTGAGGAGTCCTCCCCTTGAGGAGGAAGGAGCGGCTGAGACAGCACGTGATGAACTGACCACAACCCTCATTCCCTCACCCCCACCATGCAGCTGTTGGGGGAGGAGATGGAGAAATTAGGAGTGAAGTAAAGCCCAGGAACAAGGGAGGGGTGGGAGGGAAAGTGTTTAAAGATTTACTTTTTACTTCTCATTATCCTTGTCTAATTTGGTTGATAATAAATCAGACTTATTTCACCAAGTTGAGTCTGTTTTGCCTGTGAGAGTAATCGGCAAGTGATCTCCCTGTCCCTATCTCAATCTACAAAACTTTCACCCTATTTTCTCTCTCTATCCAGCTGAGCATGGAAGTGATAAAGCAACTTTGGTGGGCACCTGGTGTTCAGCCAGGGTCAACCCACCACAAATACATTTAAAAACTACATTTAAAAATGAATGTTAAAAATTCCAGTATACTGAGGTTACTTCTTGTCAGTAAAACACTACAGAGTTCTGCCTATGCAGAATAAATCCCTAGCTATTAGAATAAAGTTAGCATGCAATGTTTCAGTGTGTCACATGTTGCCTCCTGCTCTTTTTCTATTTCAGCTGTTGCTACAACTTTCAGGGAAGGTGAGAAGAGAGTCCACCAGGAGTGAAAAAGCAATGGAAGAAGATGATCTACAAAGCTTTGCTTTCCACTCTAGTAAAGGTGGAGCTTATCACGTGAATTAAAGCTGTTTCAGTTAATTTTTAATTTATAGTGAACTCAGTGACACTGAAGGAGAAAACGGAATTGTAGGTCATTTGGGACATTTTAAGCACCTTACTAACAGAGCACCAGGCAAAAGAGCTGGACTTGTGACATGTTCCAAAATTCCTTGATGTGTTATCTCTCTGGCAAAATCACAGTTTGTTGTGTTTTGGTGAATTAAGGCCAAAATATACCCAAGCAGGTTTGTATAGCATTTTTCCTAATAATGTTTTCTAACAATTTGTTGTTTTAAGGCTACTACCAGATGCCTACTACAGTAAGGCTATTTCAGTCCTGGTCCTCCAAACTCATGTACAGGAATGTTCATAAATGGACACAGGCTAATTAAAGAACAAACATTTGAAGCTTATGTATTTTAAGAGAAGGAATTTGCCAACTTTTACAGTTGGAAAATCAAATTTATTGAACTGCCATTATATAAATACAAAATGAAATTTTATGCAAAATACGAACATGTAAGTGAAATGTAATAAAATATGTTACAAATGTATGCATGAATGTGTGTGTGTGCATACATACATATCCTAGGTTTACAATACAAGAGAAATTACAGTCGGCACAAATACTATTCCCAAACAAACCATGGACAGCTTAAGCAGCCTACTATCATAGTACACAGCTGTAGTTTTCAAAGTGGCAATATTTTTCTGTCAAGTGCACTATAAAACGAAAATTTTTAATTTATGTTCTTGTCATAAAATCTGCTATGGGTAATAAAAAACTCCACCTGTAATTTCTTCTGTTAGCTCTGGGGGGAAAAAATAAAAAAAGAAAAAAAAAGAAGAAAAAAGAAGAAAATGCTATTCTTTTCCTATCTTATTCCAGGATATACATAAAACTGTCCTGGGAACAACTTTTCCTTCCAACAAATGAATGTGATTGTTTCATATCACATTCAATAAACATTCCAAATGTGATTAAATCAATGGACTGCTTCATAGTCCAGGTTATCCCAAGTCCATTTCAAATTTTACCTTCTGCAGCACAGACATTAAAGTCTCTAAGTACTTGTGATGCTAGAAGTGCCAGCAACACAGATAGCAAGATATTTGTGTAAGTAGTGTAAAACAAACTAATAATCAAAATTCAGACTTTTTGCTTTAGAAACATTTAATGAAAGCTTCTATAACACTAAAGAAAGCACAATGCACACATCCTGAAGCAAGCATATACTTGTTTCCTCACTGTTTATCAATAATAAATATTCAAAGATAGCGCCTGTTCAACAGCTCCTGATATGCAAAACCAAATACTCAGCATAACAGAAAATGATTAGTTCATCCCATTCATACATTTTTCATTGATAAAAGAATGACTAGCTGCCTTGCCTAGAAGTAAGTTACATTCATTTTTTCCATGATGTTGAGATAGTTGTTTGCAACATATAAAGGATATTAATACAGCAAAAGCATATCTGCTCTGCTGTTTGTAGTGATATCAACCCTAGACAACACTCCTTTCTGGTTACAACATATGCCAGTAGGACAATATAGTTACAAAAAGTCAAATCCTGTATGTTATTCTGTGTGACAAGAACATCTCACAGAATTAAGGTCTTTGGCACAACATCACATATTCCTTCTCATGGGAGCTAAAACAATAACTGAGTTTCAAAAGCTAAGAGGCAAGGGGGGAAAAAAAAGATCATGTCCTGTAAATCCCAAAGCAATCAATAAATAGCTGATTTAATGTAATCTATTGCAAAATATTAGATTCAGTATTACACATGTGCATAAACTTATACTAGTATACATTTGGAATTCTTTTTGACCTTTATCTTTTATATTCTTGCAACTCTCATAGCTTTACATTCTTTAGGTACAAGTTTTAATATTTCCTCAAAATGCTTAAGGGAAAGAAAAGCAAATTATTGTTTAATCTGTTGCATATGTGAATCAGTATAGATCTGCTGGAATCAGCAGTGACCTTCTAACAAATTTACAACTGAAGGTCTGTTCCAAAAACCCCATCAACTAAATTTGCACTCTTCATTTGAGAAAATGGTATTTATTCTGCAGTATATCATAACTATACAACAACAAATATTGAGGAACTGGGTTTGCATCTTGGTCTGGATAGTGGCAACATGGGAAACAATTACTAGAGCAACCCCAAAAACTTGCCAAAGGGGACAAATTGCTATATACAACACACATATTTTTTTTTCTCTCATTTCAAGTTTCCTAGATGTTGTATGCTACACACTGCAAAAGAAAAACAAAAAAAGGTAAAATAATTTTACCCAAATAATAAATACAAAATGCCACCAGTTTTCATAGGCCTTTGGCAACACAGCACAGCTGGAAATCTCTCACATGTCCCCAGCTGGGAATTTCACTTGTGTAATGCCTTATGTGACATGGTAGTCCCTGATCTTTAGCATAGATGATACAGAAACAGAAATAGCCAGAAATAGTTCAGCACATTCCTTCTAGTCATATGTGTTTACACACACGGATACGTAATCTCACACAGCTTGGAAACACTGGGGTCCTCAAGCTACTGCAAATTTTCAGTAAAGACCTTAGGGTGGCTTAAAGAAATGATTGTGTTTTCTTTCCATCAAGTTCTCCTATGAATTTTTTTCCTGCAGCTAAGTAAAGGGAATTGTAAATACTACTTAAATTTATAATCGTTGCCGCCACCTAGATAGTGGCATTAGAAATTCTCAAGGAATTACCCCAAGATCTTCTTTTTTAAAAAAGGGAGCATTTAAAATAACAGCAAGAAGTGTTCCAGGAAGTACAACAGGTATGAATGCATAACCTCACCCTAGCCAGGACTCTGAGTTTAAACTACTCACAAGATGCACTTTTGAGGAACTAAAGCTCTATGTGTTTATAAAGCTATCGCTATTGCATTAGAAGGCAATGTAAACTTCTTGCTGTCCTGCTCTCTGCTCCTCATAAGCGACTGTTAAAAAAGCCTATAAAAGATTTTTGATTTTTTTTTTAAAGAACAAATGCTCATTCTCAGAGTTATATTTTGTGCATTTGAAAAGACTACAAAGAGATTGCAAAAAGCCTCCCTGTCCAACAGTGAGGAGCACGCTTTAATTTATGTCTCCTCTACTCTCAGTGCACTGAACTCTGTAAGATCAATTGTGTATTTAAAAATCAAGATGTCATCAGGTAATTAGAAGGGAAAATTAGCTGTGAACTGCGGGAGGGTGGAGGATAAGGAACAAATTATATCTGTGCTCTGAAGGTAATCTATTTTAGACCTCTGACAGAAACCTCTGTCACTGGTGCAGGAAACACATCCAGCTCAGGCATCCTGGGCCAGGGAACAATAAAATGTGAACTGGCAGGGTTGCTCCTCCATTTGGGGAGCAGAACCCTCATATGGGCCCCCATCAGACCCTGAGGCCTGCTCTGAGAGGAGCGGGGACACACCCTATCCTTCTGGTGTCACTGGGGCCGCCATGAGCATATTTTCTGCCAGCCCACCTTAGGGTACTAGGTTCTCGTGCTCCTGTCAAGGGTTAGGGCTGGGTCTGCCACTGAATGCTGACGGATGCTCTCTAAATCCTTGCCCTCCCCAAAGAAGGGAAAGGAAATGAGGCAAAGAGACTTATAGATTTTGGGGAAAAAAAAATTAAATCAGAAGATCAAAACCAACAAAAAAAAAAGCTTAAAGCAGCTTTAATAAAACAATAAGAAAATACAAATATATACAAAATCAGTATCAAACCTGACTCCTCCACCCCCAAAAGCAATCACCATTGATGCTACAGAACGGACAGCACCAGGGAAGCCACAGGCTCAGCAGCAGCGGGGACCCGGACACAAGAATTGGATTGAAGAACTCAGGATTGGGATCAAAGGCAGAGGATCAGACAGAGTCCTCCTTGGACTCTGACCATTGAAGAAGAGGCCTAACCCCCGTGGTCCCCCAGTGTTATACTGATTACGAAGTATATGGAATAGGCTACTCTTGCTGGTCACCTGCCCCGTCTGTTACTCCCCAGAGGTGCAACCTTTTACTTCCTTGTGATCCCTTTCACTTCCAAGCATCCCCAGAGTGGCACAAAAGATCCAGAACTCACCTTGGTCACTAACAGGAACAAGTATAAGCAAGAGCCTTTCTGCACACCAATCCCTGGCAGTAACTGTAAACATCAGGCATTATCACTTCTAGAAGCAGGCACTGTCTGCAAAACCACACTGCTAACTTCAGAAAGTGCAGCCTCTTAGACTAGACTGAGCTGAAAAGTAAAAACACTGAACAGAATTGGTGCGGTTTAGCTCAAACCAGGACAGAAATCTTCAAATATCTCATAGCAAATCACTAGCAGAACAAATATGAGAAAACAGTTTCTCTTTCTTGCTGCACAATGGTTCCTAAACACAGTGGGTGACATTCATCTGAACTGGTCTCTGTAGGGTCCTTTGGTGGTCAACAGAAAGAACAAACATCTCTAAAGCCACCCCATTAAAACTATTTCAGATTACCTTTAGAATCAAATGATCTGCTTTCCAAAAGCACTTATTTCATTCCAGTTATGAACAAAACCTAAGAGCATAAGTTAAGACTATATTAACTAACAAATAACTATTTCTAGGGTTCTTGAGCATTTTTTTTTAATAAAAAAAAAAGCAGAGAAACTACATATATCTTTTGTTATGAGCTCAACAATCACTTGATTAGTCAAATTTGCTTCCAATAATTCTCTCCCAATGTGACTCATTTCTATCATGCTCTGTATTTAAACATTCAAGACGATACGGCACAGAAAACTGAATTGCGTTGAAGCAGAATGATTCCAGAGCAACCTGCTTCCATCTGACACTACTGAGAGTGGATTTGTCTGAATTCAGATAATTCTGGTCCCTGTCACAAGAGAAGCATGTGCAGACAGTTACTGAGAACCAGACGCGAGGAGCTTTACACTAGCTCTTAAAACTAGTCTACTTGGCATGACAAACCTATTTGCAACTTTTGTATTTTATTTATAGTTTTTTGACAAAATAGTAGCATGCCTTTCTATACTGCAGATCAAGAACCAGGTGCAAGACCCGTGTCCTCCCAACAGTTCATGCCTGTCCTTCCTGCCATCCCACTGCAGCCCTCTAACAGACTTCAAAGGGTTAAGTTTCTCCCACTCACAACATCAAGGAAGTGTAGTAACTCCTTTACTAATCCTCTCCTCAGGTTGCTTGGCATTTCCAACTGGCAGCATTAACCCAAATTACCCCAAATGGTTAGTGCATGAGTAAAACAGTGCATGAGTAAAAAGAAAGCAAGAACGCAGTACAGAGCCGTACATAGTAGTTAACAAGAGCTTGTTGTTCTGCCCCTGAGGCACTAGCATGTTAAAGTGAGGTGCCACTCCTTGCTCACAATGAGATGCAAAGTCTTAGTCTTTATTCTTTGCTAATAAAGCTAAATCCTAAGAAGGTGGCAAGTTTCCACTTAACCTCTCTTGAGGACTTTCTAAGTCATGTAAGCTGGTTCTTTCTGCCAAGAGCCAGTAATGCTTTATTGCTTACCAAAGGCACACCCAAATGTATTTTATTTCTTGAGAAAGTGTTATTTAACAGAAACATACCACAATAAACCCTAGTGATCTCAAATATTTTCTTCTATGCATTTATATCCTTTAAGAATGTTATCCTAACGACTTTTTAAAGACCTGAGACAAAACCAATCATTAACCCCATCTTGCCTCACAGGGTTTTAGTAACCACACTGGCAAAACTTCATTGTTTCAAGCTAAGAAATTAAGAGCAGCAAAGGGCTGTATCATATCAGCAATGTAATTTGCAGCTTAGAAACTCAAATGGTAAACAAGAATAGTCTTTTTAAACACTACTGATGACCAGTGAGATGCTCTAGGAGCTATACTAATTTAGGAAACCGGGTAACACCAGTTTCCAATCCAGCTAGTGAAGTGATAAGAAAAAATGATCCAATTTACCTATGCTTCACTTGACATCAACTAGAAAACTGTACAATGGCCAGAAGAACATGCGGTATTAAATTTAAGCTGTTTGTCAAATGAAATTGTTGTCTTTTTGAGCCGTCTCTTTGTGACTTAGAGTCACAGCTCCCTCCAGCCCTGAGATGTGAGTGTTTGGTTTGTACAGCTCTTCCCCTGTGCTTAGAGAGATGCTGAGCTTGGGAAAGGTCTTGCTGAGGGGTAGCCTCATGAAATGAATGGAAAATGCTTTTTCACTACCTGGCTACAGCTGTGTTCTGCCGAACACACACACATCACACACACATGTATGAATGCACACACATGCACACAAAAATGGCCCATTGGCTATAGGTGGCTGGACTACTCACTAATTTACTTGACATCCTTAAATGAATTGTCCTGCAGATAGTTTTCAGAACATCCCAAAAGGGAGTAGAGAAAAACAAACAAACCCCAAAACAACTAAAATGAGCAATTGCTTCTAAATAATTGTATCAACACCTCAGTGAGGCCTTTCAAGTAGAAGGTTCTCAAAGTCACTCACAAAATAGCTTAGTATCTCTTAAAATATCATGGAAGGAGAAAATAGCTTAATTGCATCCTTTTGAGATTTTACTCATCAATAGCATATAATGTCTCACAGTTTATATCAAAAAGTAGAATAAATTGTGCATTTCCTGACAGCTAGCAAGCACATCACTATTACTGTAATAAAAAGAGTAGCACTTGTGAAAGAATTACTGTCATGCATTTGTACAATCTCCGGCCTCAACCTTTTTTTTTTTCCAGGAGCTTCTTAGTTCTACCTTTAAACCTGACCAAATGTCAGTTTATCGTGTTCTCAGACAATTGTTCAGCTTAAATATTGTACTGGAAAAATCACATCAGAAATTCTGTACCTGTGGATTATACCCTCCAAAATGTATGGAGAGTATTTTTGGAGATACACAACTTGCATCTAAAATAACCTTAGCGACCAGGCCATCACTCTGAGCATACTGGTGCCAAAAAGTACATCCTCTAAGCAAACATAATCTCTTGGCCATCATATTTAAACCATCACTGCTTTAGGTTATGTAACTTCATCAATTACAAATAAATAAATGGGATTTGAAAGACTTTGCACAAGGAATGGAGCAGGCTTTAGGGAATAACCATATTTTTTTCATTATTCCCATGGAAACATATATCTCGGCCTTCATCTGTTATTTTTAAAACAATAATAATGTTCTAGATATTGTTAACAGCATGAGAATGCTAATGCCCCCTTTATCTCTCTTCCTAGTTTTACAACAACTAACAAGACAACAAATAAGCCCCTGTTTGAAAATACAAGACCAAAACCACTCTTTGATAAAAAAAGTTTCCTTCTCCCCCCGAGTTTTCAGTACTGGAAAGGGAATTCATTTCAGCAACAGAGCAAAGCTCAACTCCTCCCTTACGACTGCTAAACACATTACAAATCACTTCCTAAAACCTTTGCAATGGCAAGTGTACCCATACACACTGGCTCCAGCACCCAAAAAGCCACCCAGCCTCATACCCACCGCTGGATCCCGCCCTATATCTTCTTGCTGAGACATTGCTGTGGAGACAGGGACCCTCTTGAAAAGTACCAGCAGCCCAGCTGGGACAGGCAGTAGCAGCCACCTCCGTCCCAGGAATCCTGTAGCAGCACTGACTGCGTCTGTGACTGCGAGACGGTCGCGGCCAAAACACAACAGGAAAATCTCCCCTACAATTGCAGGAAAACCCGCTCCACCTAACTGCCTCCGCCAGGAACCGTGCTCCCAAAGCCAGACCTATGCGTTGCACCCACAGCAAAATACCTTCTCCTCCTTCCAAGGGCTAGCCTTGGTGGGGTGAGAAGGCAGGGAGAAACAGGTGTTCTTGCAGAGCACCCCCAAAACCTGCTGCCAAAGGCAGGCTCAGCCCTGGAGGTGAGGAGCTCAGCACTGAGTGAGGGCTGGCAGCATCCAGGACTGCAACAGCAGGCTGACCCAGACTGGCCAAACCTGCCAGGTGCAAGATGAACACTTTTGAAATTGCTGTTCTCCAGAACAACACAACCAGTTCATTTTTTGGATACTGTTTCGTCCAAATATTAGTCGAAAAATTAACTGAAGTCCAGCAGGAGCTTGTGAGAAGCGGGGATTGTTTGAAAGACCACAGCACCTGAGGGAAAGACTTTTCTTCCTACAAACATCGCAGAGACACCACTTTCTGAAATTCACCAGGTCAAACACAAGATAATAGTAGAAGCTTTTTTTTTTTTTTTTTAAGCTGAACTTGCATGTAAGGAGCAAACTGTGACAAAAAACTACAAATGCTTCAGCAAAGCACCCAGAAGGAATCCTGGCTGAACTCACACCAGACATTTGGTCTCCAACAAAGGTGTTAAAAATTCATGCAAAGTAGAAACAGCAGGAAAGAATTGCTTCCTCCTGTTCTCCGTTTTTCATGTTCTAATGCCCTCTTTCATACAATGGTAATACAACAAAGTGAAACAAAACATACCTCAGACATCTAAGCATAAGGTTGCAAATCCACACTGTCTTTGGTCTTTCTTCCATGGACGAGCCTGTGCTTTGTTCTCATTGAAATAATAAACAACTGTTGTGATTGTTTCATTTCCTATTCATTTTATTTCCTTGAAGCAATAGACAGGAGCCCTCACAAATGCACACTCTTCACAAGGTTTTTAAAGGTTTCTGTTGGCAGTGTCTGTTAGCATATGTGTGGAATGACAGCTCGTAACAGATGAAATGAGCATACAGAAAGCAAGACAGATGTGCAGAGGGATTACGATTACTGGAACTCTTTTCCATTATATTAAATGTCCACAGATAATCTGTAGTCAAGACAAGTTATATGCAGCCCAGCAGGGACACTAGAACAAGTCCTAGCTGGAAGTATTTTAGATTCCTCTGTTCATATCCTGTCCTTTATCTTTCATTAAACAGCATCATGCAGTGTCTTTGGACTGTCTATCCAGCCATGCTGACTCGCATTCACCCAGATGCACTTGGAATCAACCTGTCCAAAGACCAGTATTATTAGCAGGTGCTGCCCTGCTGCTCTGCTTGTCCACATCATAGTTAGCCTGAGTTTTTCATGGCCTTGGCTTGCAGACAGCCAGCCACAGTTCAAAACAGTTTCAATAAGCAGATTTTTATATTTAAATCTTCTCCTTAATCAACTTTCAAAAGCGATGCAAAAATAATTTCAATAACTGTAATTCTACTGATATATTCTGCCTTGATTTGCATATGTTTCAATGAGCAACACCGAAAGAAGCTTTCAAAACTTATCTGACTATGTCTATATGATGATATATCTGTGAAGGCTTCAGTGCACTTTTCATTTTATGTACAGGAGCATATGTGTGGAAGTAAATATTTATGGGTTCAAACCTGTAGCCTCAAAAACACCTTTCTTGTGCCACTGGCTATGATAACTTTTCCCAGTTACCATTCAAGAACCTTAGCTTAAGATAAAGAATACATCTGACAATACCTGCATACTCTAACACACAAATCTCCCTTCTTCCACAATCTGAACTCATGTGTGAAGAATAAAATGGATGACTTTAGCCTCCCTCCTCTGTAATACCTACTGAAATCCATGAAGGCCTCACTAGACAAGTCTTTCGACATGGAGTTAGATTCTCATGTAGCAGAAGAACTAATATACATAACTGAATATGATCAAATTATCAAAGTTTAAAAAGATGCCATCTTCAGAGCTCAGAGCCAGCACAGCTGTGCATTTGCCTACTTATGGTACCCACTAGAAGCTTTGGTGAATCTTACACCATGGAAACACAAGATGTGTCAGCCACCAATGGCACCATTCTGCTGAAAGTTCTCACTTTCGCCACAGAATCAGCAAATTATGTGCTGAACCACAGCTCATGAGTTTCTTTGCAAGGTATAAACTAAAAAAATGATTGCTTAAGACGTATATATGGTCACAGTAAGCTATGGCAGGGGTTAGGTTACAAGAAATCCTATTTCCACAAAGCATTCAAAGTCCTAGAAAAAGGTAATACCCAGACTGACTGGGAGAAGCAATTTAAATGGAGCACAAAACTGTACTCCAGTGACACTACTGGAATTCACTGACCCACATGCATCCAGCACAGCATTTTGTTGGGTTCAGTTGTCTCACTAATAAGTCAGGCATAAATATCTTGGCAAAAACAGCTGAACTTGAAAATTGGTCCAGGTGGTTTTCAAGAAGGCTAGAAAGCAAGATTTTTACTTGTTGTTTGGAAATCCTAATATGCAGCTTCTAAAATCTTGATTTTACTGCTTTGCCATCTGCCCACAGAAAAGAATTCTCTATGCCACTCACTCCATGCTTAAAATAGAAATACAATCTTTGTTTTAAAATAAAATTCCACAAGTAATGAGCTTTTTCTTATTTTGATGGACAAGGGACATACATTTTTAGATTGATAGGTGCTGCTGCCAGGCACATACTCCAAACAATCAGTCCACTGTCTACAGAAAGCAGATGCCATACTGTAGTATAATGAGACCATAGTGGATCTCTAATATTAACAACTGGAACAAATAAGCTAGTATGTCTGCAGCTAGTATGCTAGTATGTCTGCAGCTGTAACTTCCTCGCAGGCAAAGTGACATAATTTACTTCCTCTACACAGCTAATCATAGGATTTTATGATGAAGAAAAGTAACGACAGTGGATTGGTTAAAAACAGTACCTCTTCATTCTTTCCTGCCAGATTGCCAGCACAGAGGGGCTGATCCAAAAGACAGTTGTGACTCTTTTGCTGAGCAGGGCCAGAATTAGAGCAGCCTCGCTCTGTTCTGAACAGCGTGTCAGAGGTGCAAGGCTCTCCCGCTCTGGGCAAATACCTTCAGTACATTACTGATTAGTCTTGTTCTCTGCCCACCGCAAGCAAAAGAATTTGAGAAAGTCCAGATGCTCCTGTTTTTTAGTCGGTGTCTGCACCCTGTGATTCTCTTTGCATATCAAAGACATGGAAAGAAGAGAAAGGCAGTTTGGCTTTTTGGAACAATTAGGAAATGTCATGTCAGCGAGAGCAACTCGTGATACAGTATGAACAGCTTCTCTATATGAAACTGTTTCATAAGAATGCTGAATGCCAACTCTCCTTCAAATGGTTGTTTAATATTAATTGCTCGTTGAGCTATAAAACCCTTAGTTGTCTCATTGATGGCAGTCTTAGGACAACAATGGGTGACTATGCAAGTATCCCATTTTCCTTTCTAATGCTTCATCTGCATTTTACAATTCTATTTAAATATTTGAATTTAGTCCAATAAGTCATACTATAAATGACTCACCCTTAATGGTCTCTGGAGAAAGGCAAACTGTAATTCCAACAGCAGCATGTGATCCCAAAACCCTTTGTGCCTCACTGGAGGAGAAACGTGTAATACTTGATTCATATTAAGATGAACAGATTATGAATTGCACCATCGAATATCAGATTTCCCTTATTCAGACAAAATAATATCTTTCTAAATTTCAGAGTAAGCCAGAAACAACCAAAAATTCCCCTTACTTGCAATGTACAGCAGCTACTTTTAATTTTGGGGAGTAGGTGAGACAGGAAGAGAGAAAAATAAAAGCAACTCCCATCCCATTTCATTACTATAGAGGGCTTGCTTTTAACAATTCCCTGTGATCAATGAAGCCATTTACTCAGTACTGCCTTTTAAGTTTTGGGTAGAGAAAGAGAAGATAAATTACTCCATTCCCACTCGTTAGATTAATGATACAGCACTGAATTCTAATCTGTCTATTTGAAGGACACTGAGGGAATGATGAGGGCAGAAGTATGAAAATATCCATATGACCAAATTATTTTAATAAGATTTGAAGAATATCAGTGTGCAAATATATGCTTGTAAATAGGGGGAGGGAGGGGAGAAGAAGAGACAAACTTCCTCAGTCAAATCCACAGGAATGTGTCCTTTTTGTATCTTGTTCTGCAGCATAGCCTATAAGACTGTTTACCTGTTCAAACACATCGCTCAGAAAAGGTTTTGTACTGAAAAGATAAGAAAACTGTCGTCTTTTGCTTTGTTGTAAGCTGCTTTTTTAGCCATATAATGCCAAAACAAACTTGCTTTAAAATTTACTAAATATGAAACTTGGAGTTTCTGAAGAAGTCTTCTGAAGTAAAAGGCTCTGCTACGGTATTTGAGAAGGCAATCAAACAGAGGACAATGAGATCTCAAACCTAGAAAGCCTCAAAACTTTGGCAGGTTGAGAGATGAGTCTTGATTTTGAGGCTGCTGGCTGTGTTTAAATCCCCCAGCACTTAATATTTTTCAGAAAATATTTTTTAGCATAACAGGCAGATTAGTTTCTTTGGTGGAGGTGATTTACAAAGAGGATGCGTGACTATGCTTTACCTCTAAATGCTTTTCCGATTCAAAAATCTGGGATGTGGATATCACATTAACAAACTTGCAAAACAGTGCCTGAATCTGTTCTTGTTTTTATACAGTGGCCACAAGGAACTGTATTAGAGAATCAATTTAAATTTATATTCCTAAGCATTGAAACATAACCCTTAGTCTCACAGGAAGATTATGTGGTATTCATGAGTAGTATTACAAATCTACACTTCGAGTAATTAAAAGCGTATTTTAAGCTCATACCCAGTTCTCAGTTTTGCTGAAGGCAACAGTGATGCTGCAGTTAAAATCGAAAGATGATCTTCCCGAAGAGCTCTGCAAGTGCAGGCACAATGCTCAATGAGGAAAAAGTAGTATTTTCATGTCCAAGTGTCTTAGTAAGCACCAAATTGACATTATTTGCTTTTAAGCCAATATCCTTGCTGAAAACGATGTAAGTTTTGAGTGACATAAAGAATAGAGGATTAGATAAAGATTTTTTTTTAAAAAAAATATTTTACGCAAAATTCCTGAAAAATTACAGGAAAGTGATCCAGACGGACAGATATGAAACACCCTCATTAAATTTGATATTAAGACATACCATGTTACCTTTAGTGACTTGGGCATGTATGTTCACAGGCAACTACATTACTCTTTGCCACACATACTTCCTACGTGTTACACTTTGCCTTATAGTAACTAATGTATTCCCAAGCAACTACACAATAATTCGAAAGTAGTCTACTTTTTTACCAAACTATTACTTTAATTACGAACTTAGGACTGCATAGTGGAATCTATTATTTGCATATTAATAAAACATTGTTTCATATGGCTCACATGACTATGATAAATTTCTCTCTCATCTGTATATGCATATGCAAATTACAGCTGAAACTTCAGTTCTGTTTCCAAATAAAGCCATACTACAACAGCTTTCTTCTAAAGGGAGTGTCTTCTTAGTAAAAACAGCAGTGGCAATTGTTCTGCAGACACTAAGAGACAGCATCAGATACATGAGCTTCCTGGAAATGCTAAATAAAGTTAAGTCCATAGACAAAGAGGATTAGAGTCAAAGCAAGTGTATGCTAATGAAATGATCTAATTAGTCCTGAGGGTATACCTATTTTTTCCAGGGATATTCCTGTATTCACTGTACCAGTATATTTTTTAAATGAACAAGGACCATTAATAATTTGAAATGAACAGCCTTGAAATATATTAGTAAAAGAAAACTCTCTTTCCGTAAAGAACATTAACTCATGCACAACAACAAAAAGAATCAGGGAATGCAAATCCTTACTTAACAGCATAAGGCCTGTTGAGTAACTTAAATGCATTTTACATCTGAAAAAACTGAAGGATCAAGACCCTCAATATCTATAGAAACATATATACCCTTACATTATTTTCCTAAGCATTTATCAAGTGAAGAGATATAACTACAATTCCAAGTGTGTAAAAGAAAAGGATTATGGATATTCGGTGTTCTCAATGGAAGCAGATTGTTAAAAACATAAAAATGATGTACTTGGTCTACAGTTTGTTCAAAGACCAGTTCATGTAACCTCACTTAAGATGAATTTAAACACAGGCCTCCAGAGACTGCTAAAGAAAACATCTCCACAAAGGCTGGCCTTGTTGATTGTGCTTGATTTATGTGTTGATTCATGTTTTTCTGATTCTCCAGAGAAATATAAATCACTGTAATGCATTACATACTACTTTTCATATGCACTACTGACCTGTTCATCTGATTCTTCCTCCATTCAAAAACAAAAAAGAAAGAATTCATAAACCAATACAGATTGAAAAGAGCTTTCTTGCAAAGTTCAAGTTTAATTAATGAGACCATTATAGCTAGGAGCACTTGTTAAACATACAGCTCTAATTAATCCCATCAATCACTCTTCCTCTTTAAGTACTCATAATTTGCAAGAAATTAAATGAGCACCAATCCTGGGCATCAGAGCAACCCTTTTTTTCTATTTATTATCAAATCTCTAATTATCTAGGAACTTTCCTCTTGTGTCATACTCTTTACTCTTTATTCTCTTGTCAGTGTCTTCACCAGGGTAGTGCACCTGCATCTAGACAGAAAAAACACAGCTCATTGCCAAAGTACAGGTTAAGAACTCCTGCAAGTTTTCTCTCCCATCAACCCAAAAGAAGGGCCTGTTACTAAAAGTATAAAAGGGCTCTGCAGAGCCTCTGCAGTTCTTTGCATCACTATCACTGTAGTTTATGCAAAGGAGTTTTCCCAAAAAATTAATGCTGACCATGAGACAAAAGACAAATGCCATATAGTTCACTTTCTGTTTTTCTTCAATAGAACCTCCTGTTACTGTAACTTATCACAAACTGCAACATAAACTCCAACTAAAAGCATACCACCCAGCTCAGTGAGAAAGAGTGCGTTTGTTCTCAAGCAAGAGAAAGGGAAAAAGCTTAAATAACAACAAAGTCTAACAGGTAAGCCTAAGACCAATGGCTCCAGTAGCAACTCAAGAAAATAAAGCAGCCAGTTATTTAAGCAGCAACAGTATCTTCAGGGAGGAATTGTTATGAAGCTCCCAGATCTAGAGCATGAAATTTTCCAGCCTGAAAGGAATGATGAAGTCCTCTAATTGGTAGGAGTGTTAAACTTCAAGTTTCTGTTGATGAAGAAGCAATCACACACTCAATTATGTATTTCAAAAGCCAGAGATCCCACAAGACTGATATTAACATGTCATAGAGACCAGCTGAGAATAATATATATTGCAGCTATTAATTTTACTCTACTTGAACCTCAGATTTTTAATACAGACGTATTTTTTCATAGGAAACAGTCATGCTAGATTAGCCAAATGTTCCTCTTCACCATTACCTTGGAAAGGCTACACACCACAGAAGGTGTGTAAGTTAAGAAAAAAAAATGAGGAACAAACCAGTTATTCACTGAACCTCCCTCAGGAATAAATACCCACTCTACTGCTGGCAGTATGCAGCTGGACAGCCATATGCCCAACTCCCATCAGCTAGTTCTTTGAGAGTCCTTTTATACTTTGGGCCTTCATAACATCTCAAGGCAATGAGATCCACTTTTAATATCAGAATTGTCTAGGTTGAAAAAGACCTTTAAGTTAACCTTAAGCTTTGGGCCTGCTGAGCAATAATTTCACCAAAAAACACCCTAACAAAAAAAAAACAGATTCAATGCTTAGTAGTGATTTACAAGTGAAGGAGCACAGCATTTTAGTATTAATTGCAAATTCAGTTTTTCATTCCAGGTAACGTTTATTTTCCACATGTATCACTAATTTATTCTACTTGAATCTTTTTCAGATCAAACAGATAAATCAGAAGTGCCTTGAAAAGAATAAAGTTACTGGTTTGCAAAGAATGGATTACACTGAATTATTCTTTAGCCATGTTTCTTTACTCAGCCTAGATTTCAGTTGCTGGTAGAGACAGCTAGTGTGCTCTGTAATTTTCCTCTCCACTTGTCAGCGCTCTATATATTATCAACTCAGGAATGCAATAACTTCTCTTTTCTTCTCTTTTTCTTTCTCACCTTCTCCATCTAATTAATGCCAACCAGAATAAATGTGGCTTTGTGAAACAGTTGGACATAGTAGCAACTACTCCAGGAAGATACTCCAGTTGGTACTTCATACCCATCCATATTTCACAAAGCAAACAAACAGGTTCGGCAACACCCGAACATGTCAGCATGACTTTAAAAAAAAGGCAGACAAGATAGGCCAAAAAACTCACCTCTGGAGTATTCTGCAATAACTTCTATGAATCTGTTGTAAATTCAAAATCATGATGAATTTTGTGTTAACAGAGAGAAAATAATTCCATTTTTTCTATAACAAGAACAATGAACCTGCTCAAAGGCTTGAATGACAGCCATAGTGCAATTGTTAAACAGCAACCAGCCTACAGGAACATTTTTGGGAATTCTATCTGGCTGGCAGCTAGCCTCCCCAACCTCGCCTACAGGAGGACTTTCCGTATCAGTCTTAAAACTACAGGGTCTTACAGACGGATGTAAGGATACAAGCATCACTTTTTTTCCACCACCTTTGTTTCCTACTGGATCAACCTAATACTGTCTTTTTCTTGCCTTTGTCCTAGCTGAGAAAAACTCCTAGCAGAACTTGAACACTCATTATCTCCCTTCCAGTCACAAGAAATGATGACAAGGTACTGTCTTCCCTGAGGTGCTAGAGAAAAGAAGTAGCTACAGTATGCCAGAAAGAACATTTTTGCTGCTACTGGAAGTTAGAGTAAATATAGTTGTTATATCCTGTGAGGCTCTGCTGCTGCACCCCGTTCTGCTGTGTTTTCTACTCCTTTCAAGTTTCTAATCATTACAGACAACCACCCCCAAAACAGTGGCAGAACTGCCATGGAGTCACATCTGGAATATAAATCCATGCTTTGATCATGAGAAACCCCATGGGGCAGGTTACTAAAGGTAAAGGGGCCCAATAGAGTTGGTCAGTATTCAAGGACCACTTCTTCCAAGCTCAAGATCAGTGCATCCCAACAGGTAGGAAATAAAGAAAGAGATCCAGGAGACCCACATGGTTAACCAGGGAACCGCTAGGTGAACCCAAGTGGAAGAACAGAGTCTATAGATCATGGAAGGAAGGGCTGGCCAGTTGGGTGGAGTATAGGACTGCTGTCAGAGAATGTAGGGAGGCAATTAGAAAGCTAAGGCCTCCTTTGAATTAAACCTTGCAAGGGAGGTCAAGGACAATAGAAAGGGCTTCTTCAAATACATTGCTGACAAAACTAACACTAGAGGCAATGTAGGCCCTCTGGTGAATGAGGTGGGTGCCCTGGAGACAGAGGACAGAAGGAAGGCAGAGTTACTGAATGCCTTCTTTGCCTCTGTCTATACTGCTGGAGACTGTCCTCAGGAGCCTCAGTCCCCTGAGGCCCCAGAGGAAGTCAGGATAAAGGAGGAGTTTGCCCTGGTTGAGGAGGACTGAGTTAGGGATGAGTCTGAACAGGTGAACGTCCATAAATCCATGGACCCTGATGGCATGCACCCGCATGTGCTGAGGTAGCTGGCAGAAGTCATCGATAGGTCACTCTCCACCATCTTTGCTAAGTCGTAACAGGTGAGGTGCCTGAAGACTGGAGGAAAATGAATGTCACTCCAGTCTTCAAGAAGGGCAGGAAGGATGACCCAGGTAACTACAGACCGGTCAGCCTCACCGCCATCCTCGGAAAGGTGATGGAACATTTTATCCTTAGTGCTGTCTCTGGGCATATCAAGGATAAGAAGGTTATTAGGAGCAGTCAGCATGGCTTTGCCAAGGGGAAGTCATGTTTGACCAACCTGATAGCCTTTTATGAAGACATAACCAGGTGGATGGATGGTGGCCATGCAGTGGATGTGGTCTATCTGGATATCAGCAAGGCATTTGATACTGTCTCCCACGGCATCCTCATAGGTAAACTGAGGAAGTGTGGTCTGGATTATCAAGTAGTGAGGTGGGTCGCTAATTGGTTGAAGGAAAGAAATCAGAGAGTTGTAGTCAATGGGGCAGAGTCTAGTTGGAGGCCCCTGTATCGAGTGGAGTGCCTCCGGGGTTGGTGCTGGGACCAGTATTATTCAATATAGTCATCAATGACTTAGATGAAGGAATTGAGTGTACTATCAGCAAGTTTGCTGATGACACCAAGCTGGGAGGAGTGGCTGACACACCAGAAGGCTGTGCTGCCAGTCAGAGAGACCCCAATAGGCTAGAGGGCTGGGCGGGGAGAAACCTCATGAAATTCAACAAGACAAGTGTAGAGTTTTGCACTTGTGCCTGTACAGGGTGGGGACTGACCTGCTGGAGAGCAGCGCAGGGGAAAGGGACCTGGGGGTTCTGGTGGACAGCAGGATGCCCATGAGCCAGCAATGTGCCCTCCTGGCCAAGAAGGCCAATGGCACAAAGCCACAAAGATGATGACGGGAGTGGAACCTCTTCCTTAGGAGGAGAGGCTGAAGGAGCTGGGTCTCTTTGGCTTGGAGAAGAGGAGGCAGAGGGGTGACCTCATTCATGTTTATAAATATGTCAAGGGTGAGTGTCAGGAGGATGGAGCCAGGCTCTTTTCAGTGATGTCCAATGACAGGACAAGGGGCAATGGATACAAGTTGGACCATAGGAGGTTCCATAAAAACATTAGGAAAAACTTTTTCACCGTGAGGGTGACAGAGCACTGGCACAGGCTGCCCACCTAACATTCTGTGATCTGTTCACTCATTATTAGATTTCTTGTAGTTTCTCATCCCATCTTGAATTAGGAAGAGACAACTTCAGTTTTCTCTAGTGCCACAGACAGAATGAGATGGATAGCATGGGGCTGATTGTATTGTCAAGAAACAGGTCTGAGAAAGGGCAAATGGAGCAAGGGTGCAGGGCAGGAAATATATGTTGCTTGCATTACTTTTCCTGTGTCAAACGATGGTTAGATAATTTCTACTAGACATGACTGAGAGCGAAACTTTAATTTTAGCCTTTGAAAAGTTGGACAGAATTTTAGCCCACTGTTTGAGTTCTGCCTAGAAAACTGAATGAAACAGTCATCTCAGGTTGGGATAAACCTTCCTCTGGAGGTAGAAATTCAAAACAGCCTGAGTGTCCCTTTGCAGGGAACCATCTCTTCCAATCTTAACTCAGAGAAAGCCAACACAACCAGGATGTTCTGAGTTCCTGACCTTCAGACATCTAAATCAGTCCTCCCTGGAAAAGAGGGGCGCACGTAAGTGCAGATAACAGATAGCTGATAGCCAGTTTCTATCACTTCCTTCATAGCTTGCTCAGGTTCCTGGATTGCTATCAGGAATGGATGACCCACCGTTCCTGACAGATTTTCACAAAGGCCAGACATACTCAAGCCAAGCAGAAACAGACAGAGCTTGTTCCACTGTGTATTTCTCCCTTCCACTGAGCTTGCAAAGTTGCTTGGAAGACTTCCAGATGCAACAGTGAGGGGAGATTCTGTCTTAATGACACGAAAATACTCACATAAACAGGGGCAAGAAATCAAGCTTACTTTAGCCCAATTTCTGAATAATATCTAGAATACTGATTAAAGCCAATGACAGCTGTCATTTCCAGGTCATAAGTAGCAAGCCTGAAAACTCCCTTACAGAAGCTGCTCCTAGTTTTTAGCCTGTCTTTCAACTCAATCAGCAACACTGCATATGTGAAAGGGCCACATATGGACACTGTATTTGTTAAAATAGTACTTTTATGATATTTCCTGGAATGCTTTCTTTTCCTAAACTATGGACACCTCTAGAAAATAAAGACTAGTTTAAATCCCAGGCAAGAACCATGACAGGTCTCCTGTCCAAAAGATATAAGCAACATATAAAACATGGGGTAGTAGCAGCGGAGCCTGGCACAGCTTTCAGCTCAGCTCGAGGCGCCTATAATTAAGCAATGAAACAACAGATTTCTTAAAGCAGGGGGAAGATCAGATTCTCAAGTGTTATTTTGAGAAAGACCCTATGTAAAACCCCAGGTTTTGCAGTCCTAAATGTGTAGAACACCCAGCAGCTGTTGTGCAGCCCACTTCTCAGGCAGTAATGCCAAATGAAAAATACAAGAAGAAAGAAAAAAAAAAAAAATTCAGTGAATCTGTGGGAAATAGAACTGATAAGACTAATTTTTTTACCTGCATTCCTAAATTTAACTATATAGACACCATATTGTAAAGTGTTCTTCTTTGGCAACTTGGGCCTTCTACTTGACAAGATATTAATTTTTCTCCCTTCTTTCAAAAAAAATAACCTAAAGGACAAAGGACAGTAATTTATTGGCATGCTGCTTTGTTCCAGTAAAAACGTATGGTCCTTAAGGACTCCATGTGCTTCAGCTAGTCTGAACTAAATCTATTAGACTAAAACCATTAGCAATTCATTGCCCTCTGTGTTCAAGAGGCTGAGTGTACCAGCCACGCAATGAGATATTCTCTGGAAAAGATCAGAAACCAACATGTTTTTCTCCCATTAGCATGGATGAGATGTGCAAGAAAGCCTGGGAGATGAAATATTTTAGCAGCCATGCATGAATTCAAAAGGCAGCAGCACAGCCATCACTTACTCAAATGTTTAATGCTGAAAGAAGATTTAATGCTACCCTCAGTTAATCTTCATTTGTTTTAGTTAACCAGAAAATAAATGTATTTTCTCCACGCTGCTTTTTTTAAAGTCATTTAGTAGTAACTGGATTTAAAAAAACCTACACCCAAAACAGGAAAAAAAAAACCCCCCACCCAAATTACAAAATAAACTAGCAAGTAATATAGGGATATTATCTACATATCAGAAATACCAGCAGGGAGGATGGGGGAAGGTATTTTTTCCCCTCCATATTCTCATTAAAGAGTACATTATTCTGTCACCAAGGCTAAGCACCTTTGACACAAAGAATCTACTTTAAAAACAGCAGACACTCTGCATCTAAGAAGACAGATTAAAAAGTCTGCCAAGTGGTTCACCAAGAGCCTTGCTATCACTGCTAAGGTTATTATTTCAGCATAAACCCCTTAAACCATGCCTCATATACAAGATACTTTTTTTTTTGCCAGTGCTGACTTTTGATTTCACAATCTTATTTTCTCTTTAAAAAAGTGATAATGGGGTAGCTCTCTTGTGACAAACTCAGAAATCACGATGATATGACTGGCTTAGTTCACTGAAGGAAGCTTTGTTCTCTCTTTTTCTCCCTCTTGGGGCAAGCCAAGTTTTCCTTTCTCTTCCCCTCCCTCTTTTTGAAATTCAGCTGCTCAAACATCAGTCATATATACATAAATGCTCATCTTCTCCATTCCCTTAACTCCATCCCCACAACCCAGCACAATACCACCCAGAATCAATTCCCTGAATGTGTGGCTTTTAATCACTACCTTGACTGGCAGTACAGGGATTAAGCTATGGTCCACTTGAGAAGTAGCTTTAACACACATTAGCCCCTCAAAGTGCTAAACTCTAAAGATCTTCTGCTATGTCTACTGTGTGTGTCACAAAAACCTTTATTGGTCGTTGTGATGTATACTTTTTCATGCATACTTGTTTACAGAAACGGAATTAACTCACGCAGAGATTTTAAAAAAAACTACAACAGAGTTAGCTTTCTTTGCAGAATTTAATAATGCGGGATAAGAATCATCCTTTCTATAAATAAATTAATTTTTTCGTCTTTATTACTTAAGGCCACATTTAATTTATTCCAGTGGAAACTTAATTAATTTTTACACTATCCTATTATATCTATTACAGCTTAAGGAAGGGTCACATCTAAACAGATGACTGAAGATGCTGATAAGTCAGCATATTCTTAACCTAGCAGTTTCTGACTTCATAGCCACCTAATAATAAACCATCTGGCCAGATTGTGCGATACCAACACCTTTAATAAACCAGGGCAAATCACTTTTATGACAGTGCAGTTCATCCTACTGAGGATTTCTTGTTCAGCAGTACCAAAAATTTTGCCATTTATAATGCAGAAGAGTCTGTCATCTGTAAGAATAAAGGCATCCCATCCACTGAGGAGGGTTCACCTTTGCAAAATGTCAGTAAATGTTTGTGCCATTTAAAAGAAAGGAATTTGTTTGGATTTTTTTTTTTAAAAAAGCCAAATTTATACTCCATGTCCCTTTTACTGCAGTTGTGCCAGCATGCCTCCAAATGGGCCCGTTATTGCCATGCTCAGTATTGTGTTAAGTGTGTGACAGTGATTTCATAAACAAGGAACTAAACTGAGACCACTGAGCTCTTTCAATTGTCACCTAAATCAGATTACAACCTAGGCTTTTCAAAGGTGAATAGATGACTGTAGACTAAACATCCAGCATCACTTACATTAAATCCCACAGGAGCAAAACGTTTTGAACTCTTAGGAAAAAAAGAAAGTTAATACTGCATTTCGCTATGCATTCATGCCAGGATTTTATCACACACAGAGAGCATAGAATGCCTTTAACAGAGAAACTTTGCTCCCTTTGCTATTTATTTTATTGTAAATTACTTTGAAATGTTAAAGTGCTACTAATCAAATAAAAAACATTAACATCTAAGGTTTGCATTATATTTGTGCTTGGGATTACAAAGTTAAAAGAATTAGCACTTTCTGGAAACCAAGGTCCTAAAACATGATTCTGTGAGACACCATCCATGTCTTCCTGAGTTGCTTTACTATCAAGTCAAACTGAGCTTCATAACTGTCTTTAGGTGAAAGGTCGCCTGGACCCTTTGCATGAAGTCAAGATGGGCTCAAGATGGGTTATAATATGTTGTAGTTGTTTATATGGTTCATAATTATGAGCCTTTCTTTAGATGTTATTTCCTTCATTTGTGTGGAAACCTCAATATATTACATGCAGATACGATAAAAACAACAAAACCCCAAAACACTTCCTGGTGTGAAAGATCCTTGAAATGACTCAGCTATGTGGTGAAAAATTTCAAATCCAAGTTACCGACCACAATGCCTAGAGTGATTTTCTCTCCTAGAAGCCAATAAAGTAAAATAGATTATTCAGGTTTTATACCAAAGAAACTAGGAAAAAGCATCTGACAATATTATGAACAAAATTACTCATATATGCCATGACTAACAGTCTGAACAGTGAAAATCAGAGAAGAAATCTGAGCCCTCAATCAGGGAGTCATGTTAATTTTTCAGCAGCATTTGTGTAACGCCCGTCCCCCAAAATGGTAAGAAAAAAACACAACTGTGTCACATACCTTCATGTTGCATCAGGATCATAGGATATCCTACCATCGTATTTCAGACACGAAGCAAAACAGAGTTTAATATACAGAAGAGAGAGGAGAATATAAATGATTCAAAGCATAATACTTTACCATCCACTTGAGATTCTCTGATAAGTATCTTTCTTTACTTTGAGTCAGACCAGTACTCAAAGGGCCACAAGGGCTTAAAAAGAAGATTTGTTCTGTCTAGTCTGAAAATAAATATCACCCTATTGTACCAGATGAACTATACCAATTCTCACGATGGATTGCTTGTTTGGCAAGGGTCTCTAGAATACTGAGTAGTGCTTGATCTTAGGACTTAACATTTTAAAAAGGTAATGTTTTAGAGCATTCTCACTCGTATTTTTATTCTGTTACTTCATATGTTAACAAATCGGGACTACAGTCTTGCTTTCAACTTATGTATTTTAGAGGATGTTTGTTTATACTGGAAAATGAAATATCAAAAAGTTATAGTTTAGATATAGGGGGAAGTGGTGCCTTTTTATGGTAAATACTACCAAGCTTCCCCTTCAGTTTCCCATCTGCTGTTCTCAGGTGCTTGTGGATGGGAAAGGAATTGTGTGATGATACACAGTCTCTGGAACAGGACGACTTTTCGAGGACAGCCAGCTTGTGAACAAGTTAGCAGAGTGCCATCGGGGAGAATGGATCTAATACTCACCTCTTCCCATCACAGCCCACAATGCACACACCACAGCCAAGCAGGAGCCTTGCTATCACTACCCTCACATGCACACAAGTCAGAAACAGGGTTTAGAAAAATTACTTAAGCTGTGATTTGTTATGCTTGACATAAAACAAATCAAGAAACCTTTTTATATCCTTCCTGAACTTTGACTCATTTGGGTTTTTGCACTGCCACAGGAGCTCAATAATTTTTCTGTGTGAAAAACAAGTCCATGAAAGCCACCCAGTAAGTGACATGAGTGATGTCTTCCACTGAGGGTGGAAGACATCACGCCTACACCTTTAGCAGGTTGAAAGCTAAATGTCCAGAGATCAGATACACATTAAGTCTCTGAAATCTGTAGCAGGTTAGAGCTGCTTGGGGCAAATCAGTCTGGACACACCACTATAGACAGAAATCTAGACCCAAGGCTTATGGGTGGGTTTTATCTGATGTATTTAAGCAGGGTGTCGGACCATTAAGTTAGTACTAAGGCTGGATTCCTAATGCGGAAGTGGTGAATAAATTGTACGACACAAAGTCACAACCTTCCTTACAGAACAAAATACGGATGCAGAGACCTATTGGATCTGTCAAACTGGGATCTTTGGTTTTCTGATGCAGTAGTCTGGACATGTCTTGGAAAGGTTTCGGCTATGATGTTGGTTTACAATACAGATAGGAAAACTGAAGGAAGATTTCATTTCCTCCCCCCCTTTCTTTCTACTACGCCTTACAGTTTCAAAAGGGCATATGAGAATACGTGAGGGTTTTTTTATACATACAGCTTATGTCCAATTTTTCAGAGGAGTAAGAGCTCAGTATTCTTTAAAACAAACACAAATCCATTTAATGTATTACTACTGCCTCTTGAAAATACAGGCTGTTCTCTCTGTCCATCATCTTGAGTAAGCAAAAATTAAGTTGCAGTCACATAGTCCAAAAAGTGCTGTTTGCATGTGACCCCATGTGCCTTAACATTTTGAGTGCTCAGTATGCCATCGTTCCCTTCCTGAATCAAAGTTTTCCCCCTTCCCGTCTCCAAAACACTCAGCTAAAAATCAGAATTTCATGGATGTAATTCTTCTGAATGATAGTCACTTTGAACTCTTTGATTTTCTTCCTTATCAGATTTACACATCAGGCTCCGTATTTTCCTGCTGCATCATTTTGTTTAAATACTAAAGTAAGAAGACCTTAATGGAACATAAAATGACTACATCACTGTACAGCTCTTTGCTGCCAGCTCTTCCTTACAGCCTTTGCCATACATGGCTCATTACACAGGAAATGCTTCCATTTTTTTTGTGCCCTGGCCGCTGTTTGTATGTGCTATTCCTTAATAGATCATAACATCGGCTTTTTTATTCCCAGATTTTAAAACACTAAACTGCTAAATACATTTCAGTATTTCTTGGAATTACTGGCATTAAATCACTACATAGAAATAGACAAACAGAAAAGGTTATTTATGATCGCTGTCTGAACAGAGAACACTTATTCATCTTTTTCTCAGCGTTATGAATGCAGGAAAAGCATAAGGCGTCATTTTGAAGGCTATAAAGAAAATAGCATTCAAGCATAACTTCAGAAAGAGTTTTAGTCATTGAAACTCAACAGCCGAGGGCAACAAAAATTTCCCATGGATTTAAAATTCACAGAATTGGCAGACCTTTTGTAAAGGCAAGGGGTAAAGTTCATGCATTTCATAGCTTCACTAACTCCAAGAAACAACAGTGCCTTTATGTACTCCTGAGCTTTTCTATAGAAGAGATTCTTCCATGGTTAGCGGAGATAAGAAATAATGCAACACAGATACAATACTCTCATACTTCTGAGCAGTATAGCTTCCTAAACGCATTCATATGCTTGGTTCGCAGATATTCTGTGCCTTTGGTTCAGTTACAGTGTTTTAACAGTAAAAAGCTGTCTGCCACCTTGAAGAAACACTAGCTGCCTTTTGCAGTTCAGCTCCCTGTTAGCTATGGAAAGAGGCAGCCCTGCTCAAAGCAGATGCCTGGGAAGATGAAGTCTGAATAATCAGAGCCCAAGAGGGGTCTGGCAACAAAGCCCAGAGAGGAAGTTAAAAGGATTAGCACTATAACACTAGCATTAGTACTCCTCTCAGCCTGACCCAAAACCATCTTCCTCCTCCTAAGTCTGCCCTTTATCATTTTTTACTGTGCTTAGAATACTAAGTTCATTCATGTATAACTTAACCTCTTCACTTGAGGGCAAGTCACACCACTGTGCCTTACGAGGGGTTCGAGTGTGGTTTGCTCATTAGCTGTATCTGCATTGTTAACATCATCACTCAGGATGAGCCTTGTTTGGAAAGCAGTATTAGGGAAATTAGAAGTTCAAATGCTAATTCAAAGATATCTGTGCCTTCATAAAGCAGAAGCCCCTGCACTTGCTATATCTTCCCATTAGTGCTTTAGTTCAGGTTATGAGAACACATTTAAGCAATCTCCCAATTCTCTCCATTAATCAAGCTTTGGTTCGCATCTCTCACTGATGCTGGAGGACGTGGAGTTTCATCCTCTCAGATGCAATAACCCAGATGACGAGCTCTAGATGAGCACTTAATGACCTTAATCCATTAATGAACATCCAGTCCTTGGGTGCTGACTAGAAGGTGTACCGCATGGGAGCAAAATTCGCATAGTCTGGGTACTGGGTTCTCTGCACGGGTCATTTCGTTCTACAGATCTGCTGTTAAATGGTCCAGCACGACTTGTTAATGTGGACACAGGCACTGAGTATGCCAAAAGCTTGGCACCTTCAGGAAAATCTGACTGAGGATTCAGGTACAGGCAAGTTTGTGAAGTGGGGAAAATGGAATTTCAGAAATAGAGCACACGGGAGAAGGTGAGGTCATGGGAATGAGTGGAAGTGAAAGACACTGAAAAGATGGGAGATATTAATGACTGGAGGCATGGTTTACAAAGAGAAAGATGTGTGGTACGAAGTAGATAATACTTGCTGCCACAGGCGAGATACACTTTAAAGAGACCTGTAGGGTGCAATACAGCTCTCAGCTATATTAACTATAGTATCATTCTGCTAACCTTAGCTGGTAACATCCTCTATAGTGGTTGAAATTCATCTCATGAGACTTTAGGTCAGAAAGACAACATAAACCAAAATTCTTCTGCATGTCTTGTACAGTCATCTTTGAACGGGATACAATAGATGTCAGCAAAACCAAAGCCCACTCCAAATGACAGTAAGTTTCAGTTCATCTGATAAAATAGAGTCGTCCATAACACAGAAGCCTACAAATTAATAGATCCTACTAATCCTGAGATTCTTTTACACTCATTTCAAAGAAGCAGTTTATCTGATCAGTTTTAGATGGATTTAGTCCAAAAATAAATAAAATTTTAAAAATAATCCTGTTCTGGAAGTACCTGTATCCACAAACTATAAAAGAAGCCTGCAGCAAATGGGCTAAGACATAGATGTCTCATTGCTAGTGACTATATTGTCAGATGACTCCTATCAAAAGAGTGCACTATAACCAGAATATTTCCAGTTAAATTAGTATGCTTCCTGGAATGCAACCATGCATGGTTTAATCAAGATTAGAATTTTTTATCAAGAAAGGGCAACTCATAATATTCCCTAAAACAGGATCTAAATAAACTAAAAGAAAAAAAAAAGAAAAAAAATACAACAACCCAAACCCACAAACACTGAATCATGGAATTGTTTGGGTTGAAAAAACCTTCAAAGATCATCTAGTCCAACCCCACTGCTGTGGGCACAGTCATTACTCCACCAGGTTACTCAAAGCTCCATCCAGCCTAACTTCAACACTTCTAATGGAGCATCCACAATTTCTCTGGACAACCTGTTCCAGTATCTCACAACCCTCATTGTAAAAGGTTTCTTCCTTATATTTAGTTTAAATCTACCCTGTTTCCATTTAAAACCATCTCCCCTTGTCCCATCACTACAAGCTTTAGCAAAAAGTTTATCTCCATCTTTCTTATAAGATCCCATTAATAGTGAAAGGCTGCAATAAGGTGTCCCCAAGGCTTTGCTTCTCCAGGCTGAACAGCCCCAGCTCTCTCAAAGCTTGTTCAGAAGAGAGGTGTTCGGTCCCTTGATCATCTTTGTGGCCCTCCTCTGGACACACTCCAACAGGTCCATGTCTTTCTTGTGTTGGAGGCCCCAGAGCTGGCCACAGCACTGCAGGTAGAATCATAGAATCATAGAATGGCCTAGGCTGGAAGGGACCTTAGAGATCATCTAGTCCAACCTCCCTGTTGTGGGCAGCGACGCCACCTCTCAGCTAGACCAGGCAACACGTGGGGACCGAGCGGGAATTGAACCCGTGACCTCAGTGTTGGTCCTTGTTGCCAGCACCGCGCTCAAACCACTGAGCTAACCGGCCCCCTAGTAGAGTCCCACGAGAGCAGAGCAGAGAGGCAGAGTCACGTCTCTTGACCTGCTGGCCACACTTCTTTTGATGCAGCCCAAGATACAAACGGCCTTCTGGGCTGCGAGCACACATTGCTGGTTCATGTCCAGCTTTTCACATATCAACAGCCCCAAATTCTTCTCTGCTTTCAATCTATTCATCCCTCACCCTGTACTGATACTGGGCATTGCCCCAACTTCATTAGGTTGGCATTGACGCACTCCTTAAGTCCGTCAAGGTCCCTCTGAACAGCAGCCCTTCCCTCATGTATATCAAATAGGTCACTGAATTTCTTGCAAATGTTTGTAAAATGGTTTCTTGTAAACCTACAGAATATCACATTTGGATTTCCTGTTGGAGTCTGTTTCAAAAGGAAGTACCAACTTTTCCTGTCTCATTGTGTAAATAATATTTCTGTCTTAAAACAAGCACTTCCATTTTAATCTCTAAATAAGAATGAGGGGAGAGCACTGCAACATAATAGTACTATTGGATTTAAGGCTAGCATGAATTTTTTATTGTTTCTTTAAATATCACAAACTTAGTGGAGATTCTTTTCCTCAACCTTGTTCCCTCATGCTGTATTAGACCTTGCTGGAGCACTAACACAGCACTCCATCACTAAACCTGACTTCATAGACAGAAGGAATGCTCAGTGTTATTTCCATTATTCTGAATTGTTCTGCAATAGATCAAACCTATGTTTAAAAAACGTAGTTTGAGGATAGGTTGCACAGATGATAAAGATTAGTTATGCAAGGTCTTGTTGGGAAAGGCCTGATTCTGCAGGTCCTCTTTTATATATCTCCTCCATTCCTTGATATAAATAATAAGCCACAGTTTTAGACTCAGATGTCTAAATCCAGTTAAAAAGGTAGATAAATTTGTGCTCAACTCAAGTATTTACAATTTTCACTCTATTGCTTTTTTCACACTAGTTTTCAGACTGAGGTTCCTGTATCCATTACTCAGATTTGCTGGGGCAATTCCTACGGTTCCTCCAGCTACAGCTGAACCACTCCAAAATGTTTTCCGCTCAACTGTAGGATGGCTTCCCCAACCTTCTGTGTACTTGGAGGGAAGTAAAGACAAGTACTAGAGAAGCAGCAGAATAGGAGGGCTGAGGGCCTCCTTCCCACCTAAGCCTATGTCATTAGCTGGGAGAGCTGTGGGTCACTACCCAAACAAGATGAGCAAATAGCTCCTCAGCTGCAGCATGGACATATGAAATTTTAACACAGCCACAAACTGATCCCAGTCCAGGCTTCCTGTCTCAGCACATTTGCATTTAAAAGATAAACCTGCAAAATATTAAAAATACAACCGCGTGCCACATACATGATGCTTTAAACCACAGCCAAATTTTGGCATGGTAAAACATCTGTGAATTATTTCATGCAGTGAAATGAAATGCTCTGAACATTTGCAAAATGTGGTCAACACATCAAGTTAAACCAATAGCATCTGGACTGAAATTTCCCAGACCAGATTTGGGGGTTTAGAGATACTCTGTGGAATGGGCCATCTTAATATGAGCACAGTCCACTTCCTAGAATCATGTGCAATTTACCTACAAAGAACTTCCTGCTAGTGTGTTCTGAGGAAATTTCGAATCATTCCAGAGGCTTTTATCTTTTATACCATCTTCCTTAAATATTTTGTGAGATACTATGACTCATTTCATTACCTGTATTATCAGGATTTGGAGAATGCACCCTTCTGAGCTCCTAGGACATTATTGCTGAAATTACATTTAAGCAACTATATTCAAGATTAGAATTTTGCGTCAGTTTATGCTCAAGGACAATCACTGAATCGCATCTGAACACAGCCCACTTTTGATGCACCCTGCAATTTCTGGAGCCTTTTTTCCTTCACCTCGTAGAAAGATATGTGCATAGCTGTCTGTACAGACATATGGTAAGGGAGGAAGAACTAAAAAAATAAACGTTCATTATTTTGTTATAAAAGCCTATGAAAAAACAAGGTAACTGCAATGTTTAACTTAAGATAGTTAGCAAGTTCCTCACTGTAACATTGGCTAAGGATTACTTTTTCTCTTCCATAATAGCTAAAATGTAATAGTAATCCTGTGATTATAAAAAAGACCAATTTTTTTATTACTGGGATCAGAAGACCTGACCTGATTAAGTGCTTCTAACTACTGAAGACTTGTTCTTCAATAATGAAATTAAAATACTTAATATTTTACATTTCATAAAGTCTCTTATATCATCTGGTCATTGCACAAGGAAATAATGTTTCTAAAAATTCCTGTGAATTCTTCACGTTTTAATTCCAACAAGTATTTCAATCTTATTCACAGATCACAGGAAAAGATCAAATTTGTTTTGAGAGAACTGCTCCCTGTTGAGAAGCGCAGTTTCATCAAAATATACACATTCTACAAGAATATGTCAACTTGAATGAAATCTTTTAAGGAATAAGATAAAAATAATTATTTCAATTATTTTTGCCAATAAATACAAATACTTTTGTTTTATATATAGTATGTAGAATAGCATATTTAGTGCTTTAAAGTTGAACAAAACAAATGCTCAGTTTAGATACATCCCAGAACAAAATAATGGATTTTTATTTTGGCGTTCTGTTATTTGAAAATGAAACAGTTTTAGTGGGTTGATTGGTTTGGAAGGGTTTGGGTTTTTTTGAGGAAGTTGGGGAGAGAAGCAAGACTGGATATTGCTAGGGAAGAAAGTACCATTTTAAAAGAAGTATGTTCCACAAAGGCACAGCATACAATTTAATCCTACAGTAAGAAGCTGTCTCCTGTGCCTTCTTAAATCCTTAATATCACTATCATCCTGCTTTCTGTAAGCAAGGCTGAAAGTAAACTTCAAAACTTCTTTCCAAGTCATTATTATAATCTCCATTTCCAGTTAAAAACAAGGCTCTCCAGTATGTTACTATCCAAGTCCCCTTCCTGATGAACAGTTTGCTTAAGCTAACTGGTGTGGGGTGGTCAACAAAGGATTTGCTGTTCTTGCAAATCTCTTAGCAGCAGGGCACTGGAGAATCACAGCTGCCCTGGACCATCCATCAGCTGACACTCTACTGACACAAAAAGCATCCTCTCCTCCAACTTTCTGCAGAAACAAGCCTAGCCAACAGTGCATATCATCAACAGAGGTATGATGTTAGGCCATCATTTTTATCCATATATAATCTTTAATATCATTAGAGACTCATACATCATCTGCCTGTAAGCCCCAGGCACAAGTGGCAACAGCCAGGGGAATTTTTTTCAGTTATTCCCATTCTCTTAACCTCTCTCTCAAACTTTTGCCTGCCTGCACAGCAAAGTAGTGTGGCATGGAGAGTGTCTGCAGACATTCACTAAGAGCCTCCCTATATTTCCTTTTTTAAGAACAACAACTAAATAGAAACAACCGCCCCCAAATACTACAGTTTACCTATGTGCCATTTTGCATCCTGTTTCTGAAACAAGAGTTGACAGGCCAACATGTGTGACCAATAACTGCTATTTAGAGTTAAGCTCTACAAATGGTGATTGACGTGGAGCTGGGCATGCCATTAGCCAGGGGAGTTTTCAACTATAGACCAGTCAAAATAAACTCTGAGAAATTTCCTCTAGGTGTTAATCATTGAGTATCATTCTTTCCCACACACTAGGCAGAGATTCTTGACCTTCTGATTTGGAGCAAATCCACCCCTACTAATGAAATGATTTGTCCATTATCACCTGAAGACACACATAGCCTTTTCACCCTAACAAGAAAGAGAACAGAGTAAGTAAACAAATGTCTGTTGTAAATATGACTAAATCCCCAAGCTTGCTTCATTTGCTACAGTGCATATGCCATCCCAGTACTGCTTAATGTATTCTGCTGTGCAGATGTACGCTAACACATATTTTTAAAATCTCTAATGAGTTAAGTCTTTGCACAGCACTTACAAATGAAACAGTCCAAAGCTGGGAAAATTAATTCAGTCACCTTCCAGCACTAATGGCTGGACTTAACCCTGGCCTGAAGTACAGCATTATAACACATCCGTCCGTATCATATAAGCGTCTAACTGCTGTCACGTGTTTCAGAGTATTTATCACTATGATGATGTTGCAGTCATGAAATCAGGAAGAAAAAGTTTAGTTCTGGGGAGTAAGACTCTTGAAAAATAAGGCAGCATGGCTTTGTTTTCCTGTTTGCTAAAAGCCAGATTGTCACTTCTGCAGGGTAAGTCTTTGGAAGACCTACAAAATGATCAGGAGTAAGGGTCTTCTAATCAGAACAAAACCCTTTTTTAGGAGCACCTTAAAGTAAAAACAAAAAAAACCTCCCAGAACTTTTTCACATTAATGCTGTCCTGTAAGTCTGGCTCACAAATCTTAGCAATGAAGATGCATAAAGTTATTGGTACATTTGAGTTTTTAATGGCTTAACCTCTAGTCCTTCCATATAAGGTTTCAGCGCCTGCTAGAAAACATTTATGTATACACACTGTGTAATGCTCTCAGGATTGGAAAAGACAAAAGCCTTGCAGTTTGATCAGAGAATTAAGCCTTATATTTTAGCTGTATTTAGAGACAATAAAAACACACCACCTCAGGATATCACAGTGTCTTTTAAATACTCATTAGAAAGAAAAACATGTTAGGAAAATGGCTTTCCAGAAGATTTATAAAACAAAAAAATCTATTGATCACCCCATGACACCTTTACATTGCAATGCAAAGGGGCCTGTAAAGGACAGGTACGACCAGGAATAGCTCTTTAAACAAGATATAGTTCAAGAGAGTTTAATGGAGAAAGAATGGGAAATGTCAATGGCTGTCGTGAGTGTTTAATCCTCTCTGTAAGCCTTCAGAGGTTTTCTTTATCCTCCTTACCCCTCTGTTTGCTTCCTTGGTTCTCTTTGCCTCCAAGCTCTTGAAGTTTATGAACTATTCCTCCTTCTTGCATCTGTGCTTACAAGGCAACTTCAGTTTCTGTAGCACAGAAAAGTCTCCTATTTTAATTCTCAAAGCTTTCAAATAAGGTTTATTCACAATTTCTGTGCAAAGGATGCTTCCTATGCTTTCCTAATGCAATTTTGAGAGGAGAAATGGCAATCTTTTCCTTCTCTGCAGGCTCTTCCTGGTCTCCTCTCCAACACAGTTGTTTTCCCTCTGGGCCTCTCTCTGCCCCTCGTTTCTGTACTTTATTTTCTGAGTAGCCTAGACTAGTCTCAGGAATGCACCCTGGTATTTTAAAACATGCTGCTCTAAAGAAAAATAGAACTGCTTCCTTTGTTGTTATGTAGGAATAGCACATAAAAAGCCAGAGCTGCCCACTTTAATTCTCTTTCCCTTCCCTTATCTCTTCTCAAAAAGGCAAACCCATTTAGTCACCCCCAGCATATCACCAACCAATGGCACAAACATCAGCCAAAGGTGTTCAGAAAGACTGAAAAATATTTTTCAAGCTTAAGATTGTCAATGAAAATCTTTAAGTCCAGTTTAATGTTGGAGGGGAGAGAGGGGAGGGAGGGGAGAGCTACCAGTTTTCTTTGTCATGCTCAAATTTCCAGCTGCACACCAACAGGGACAGGAGTCCTAGGCTGGCAAAGCCAACCTCGCTGGTGAGGTTAAAAGCACATTTGAAAAGGAGAAGAATTGAGATGGTATTTCCCCTCTTTCTTCAAGTCCCCTCTCTTCCTTCTGGGTATATCCTTCTCTTGTGTGAGCTCGAGTCTTGTCCAGATGTCTGGGGAAAGAGCAGGATGCTAAAGACAGAGGCCAAAAAAACCCTCAGAACTGGAAAATGAGGAGGCAGAAATAGATATCCTAGAGTAGTGTCAGGGTGGTTGGTGGCAACAAGGGTCGAGGTGAAACAAAAATAAAATTAAAATCATTCGACCAGGAGAACATACTGGAATTAGTCTGAAAACTCAAGGGAACCTGAGGAAAAAGTCAGCACCATTGGTTATTAGGCTCTCTTGGGGCACACTTACCTCATCAGCTCAAGACAAATAGGAAAAAAAAAAAAAAACAAAACATTTATTCTCTAGTAACCTTTATTCTCTAGTAACAGTTTCCAGATTTTCTAGACCACAATGACACAATCTGTCTTCCTAAAACTAACTCCTCTGCAGTATATACAGGTATAAGCTCACAGAAAAAGACAATAGGAAAAAAAAAAATCACAGAAAGAGATAAATTAAACAAGGTCCATGATCTAATACCCCAGGATTTCTGGTCCAGAAAGACAGATGATGCTTGAGAAACAACTGAAATCTTCTGTGAGCAATCATGCAATAAATTCAAGCTAAAGGGGGGAAAGGTTTGGGTGTTTTTTGTTTTGTTTTTTGTTTTGTTACGTTAGCCAGGAAGCCTCTCTTGGATGCTGTACAGTAACTTTCCCAACACAGCTATAATATGAGCTTTGACAAAGATAAATGTGATGTCCTGCACCTGGAAAGAAGTAATCCCAAACAGCAGCACAAGCTGGGGACTGACGGATTGAGGAGCAGCTCTGCTGGAAGACCTGGAGGTGGTGGCAGGTAGTGAGCTGAATGGGAGCCAGTGGTGTGCCCTGGCAGGGAAGGTGGCCAGCAGTATCCTGGGCTGCACCAGCAAGAGTACAATCAGCAAGTCAAGGAATATGGCTCCTTCAGTTTACTTGGCATTCTTTAGGCCCCACTTGGAACTCCGTGATCATTTGTGGTCCCCTCAGCTGGAGAAGCTGGGAAGGGTCCAGTGGAGGCCACTAGGATTATTGAGGGGTTGGAGAACTGGACATATGAAGAAAGGTTGGAGGAATCAGATTTGTTGAGCCTGGAGAAGGCAAGGCTCATTAGGGACTTACTTACATTTCCTGAATATCTAAAAAGTTAGTTACAGATGAAACAGCTACTCTCTTCTAAGGACACCTCTTGACAGAGCAAGAGGCAGTGGGCACAATCTGCTTTGAGAGAAATTCTATTTGGATATCACAAAAAAATAATTCTTCCCCATGAAAGCAGCTGGTGATTGGAAGAGGCTGCCCAGCAAAGTAATGGACTCATGCTGGAAATGCTCAAGAGTATTTGATTAAGTTGCTGCAGCAACCTATGTTGAAGATTGGACCAGATAACTTCCAAGCAAAACCTCCTGTGAATCCCTTTTCATACACAGTCTTGCTAGCTGTATGAATAGTGGTTACAGTCCACAGTCATCATCTCTCTCAAGCAGGAAGCTTCTACTGCTCTGGGGATAGGTCATATCTAGTTCCATTCATTGCTATTTTTTCATAAGCAGTTTACGCTTTAGTTCTCTTTAAAGGGAGGAGGAGCATGGGAGGCAATAGCAGACTTCTCCCATGACAGTTTCTTTTACAGTCAAGATATTTAAGGAGAGTTATATTATGGGAGGGGTTTTTTTTAACGTTTGGTAACAAGGCTTGACTAGGGATCAAGAGAAAATGTTATAGCATAGAAGAGGCACCTCTGAACACTCATTCTTATTGGGCTTTTGTTCCAACTAAGCTGGTTAACAACGGATGTGAGAGCATTTGCATTTGAAGTTATCTGAAGTCTTTGAGTATACTATTACAATTTAAAATTTTACTTCAGCTGAAAAATCTGAGTAAGCGGGATCTTTTGAAGATCAGATGTATTTGTGAAGAAGTAGTGAGGAACCTGTACAGCTCCTCCCTCATTAAAGTATTTCAACACTGCAAGGAACAAGCTCATGCTGAAGCTCAAGAACAAATTTTCTATTATTCAAGAAAATATGAATGAAAATAAAAATTGTAAAAAGAAGAATGGTAAGAAAGCCTGATTTCATTCTCATACTATCACCTGATCTGTTCAGCATTTGTCACAAGGTTACAAATTTGCTCATAGACATTCTTAATAACTAAAATAACACAGTATTTTGAAAGGGGAATCCATCCCATCAACCCCACTGACTTGAACAGAAGTAAAATCAGGCTTCACAGCTGCCCGTTTTGGATTAAGAAAGGCTAAGAAGCAAAAGATGCAACCTTGCAATACCCAATATTGGTTACACACCAGTAAGAAGCATTGCTGAGACTGGATAAGTAAAGCTAAGGAAGAGACAGAGCTTTCCTTTGCTAGCACTTACCAAAATAGTGTGACAGCAACAGACTATTTTTCCATTAGAGCAAGGAACAGTAGCATTTAATCATTTAGTTATTCCCTGATGTACCACGATTTGAGTCCTGGCAAACACAAAGTCTTCCTTTACAAGTGCAGATGGTAGGAGAGAAGAAAAACACAGTGTAAACATAAATATAAAGGAAAGTGCTTGTGATTTTGTTGAAGACTAAAAAAAAACACCACACTTCACTTTTTCCAAAAGAAATACTGATGACTCCACATAAGACCTTACATTTCACATGGAAAGTATGTCATGATTCCATTAGTCCACTCTATTTTACACAAGCATCTTGGTACAGTTATAAATGTTACCTGCATGGGAAAGGCGTAAATGGCTACATGAGTTAGAAGAGTCATTCTTTATTCATGAACTTAAATAAGGACAAGATACTTTCCAGAACTTGTAGCTATAATTCTGCAGTGACTAAATTCACCCCTTTTGTCGTACAGGGGACATATATATAAGGAAAGCCAGTTTCAGGAGGTTTTGTTTTCTATCAGTTTTTCCCAGATCTCTAGAATTAGCCTGAAGGATCCTTTTAGAAAGCAAGTAAATATATATAAAATATTAGGACAACACTGTAATGCAAAAAGGATGTTAAATTGCTCATCCAAGGAGATGACATAACGAATACTGACATAATTTTCAAGCAGCAAAGCAAAACTAGGTCAAATCTCATTGACCTATCTAACATAACAAGCCTTTTTTTTTTTCAGATTTTTACAATGTAGACTGTGTCTGCAGGCATTAATGTCCCCTGTTATCAATGTATAGTGTTGTCACTCTAATGTCTTATCACCATGTTGTGTTAATTAGACCAAAACAATATAGTGCACTTTTGAACTGCTTAACTCTCGGTTTGAAATCTCTGCCTAAACTACACTTCTGAGGTTCCCCAGTTAGAAATGAAGTCATTAACTCTTTATGGTCACTTTTTTCAATAGGTGGTACTAAGGCTGGTGGCATAGCATAATTTTGCAAACAGATCAAAATCTAAGATTCGTATATTGCATATTATTTGTCAAAAGTAAGGTCTGCATAGCTAACACCTGTTCGTGAGCAAAGGGCACACTAATTTTGATATCACTTAACACAAGGCAGAACCCAGGCATATATGCTCTTCCCGAGCATCACATGGACAAATCTGGTCCATGCTCGGACATCACACATCCCTGCCCAAGAGCTTTATCTATATGTAAAGCTCCAAAATGGATGGTCCTTTTCCTCGCTCAGGGCAGCCTTCCGTTCCCCTGCTCTTGCTGTTCCTCTGCACATTAGATTTACAGCACGTGCATTTCTCACCAAGACTATTACTAGAGTTGTGCAGATTTCTGCCTACAGCCTTCCGTGACTCCTACAAGAACAGAAACATGACACGGGAGCTCAAGTGGGACCAGAGATGAGGCTGAGAGCTCGAGGCCTCGGCCAGACAGGGAGCTGGAGATTGTCAGGAAGAAGGAAAAAAGCTGAGACAGGAGACGGAGTCAGACCTTGGTGGTCCACAAAACAGAAGTTGTCAATAGAGCTTACATCTTCCTGTAGAATAAATAGATTTTTCAATAATCTTTGGGAAAATCCCAATATACCCCAACAGTAAAGCCCTTGCTAACACTTTTGAAGCTCGCTTGGGGATGAAGAATACCTTGAAACTGAGACACTGTCTATTCTTACAGTGGAGAGGTTGGATTTGAAAATTCTAGTTCTATCGATATATGTGTATTATATAGAGAAAGATGTGTAAATGTGTAGCATTTCTCCTTTCTTTTTGCTTACTTTTTCTCTTTTTTATATCTCAAATTATCTCTCAGGAAGAAGGAAAAAAGTATACAAAACTTTTTGTTTCAGAAAAAAAGAGGGATCATGCTTACATATGGGCAAAACTGAAAAAAAGAATTTTTTTGAGAACCATTTTGCCATAAAATACTGATTTCTCAGTATTTTTTTTTTTTTTTTTAAAAAAAGAGATCCCAGAGAGAGTCAGGGACATCTCATCTGAGCAAGCTCTCTTTTTACCTAAGTCTAATGCACCAGCAGACCGGTATCACAGAATTGTGGGAGTTGGAAGGGACCTCTAGAGACCATCTAGTCCAACCTCCAAACAAGTCCAACCTCTAGTGGCGGGGGGAGCATATGAGCTCCTGCTGCAGCTGTTCAGTAAATACCTGCAGACCCAAAGAGCCAAGTTAATGCCATTAGTCCTGGGCACCTGCTCGGGATGCAGGGGTGCCAAAGGGACGTGGTGGGCAAAGCCGTGGGCCCACGGGGGCAGGGGTGCCGTGCGAGGAGAAGCTGTTGGCATTGTCAGAAGCAGGAGAAATGTGTTGGCCTCCCTGCCCCAAAATGTGGAGTGACTGTCTTAGCCTGTCACCAGCTCCTTTCTGGGGCCATGAAATACCCCTCCATAAATATTTTCATTACACACTGCAATGAAAAATCCTATCAGCCCTGTGGATCTCTTCATTTACTCTTCCACTAAGCCAGGAGTAAAAGCCCGGGCTTTCTTATATTTGTTCCGCTATCTTAAAATTGTTCTTACACCCAGCTATCTCAACGCTTACGCAGTCAAAAAAGTTTTATCATACTTCAGGGGCCAACAAACATCACCTATTTGCCAGCATTTTGTCCTCCCTCATCCGTCTGGGAAGATATAAATAATAATGATAACCAACCGTGACATGACAGCAAATAGGAAAGAATTTTAAAGAATTAAGAGCTATTTTTATTGTTTAGAAAAGAGATCAAAATCAGCTTTCTACCCTTTAGCGCCTTTCCCAGCTTTCAGACAGGGCGGATTCCGCACTGCACGCCAGGGATCTCAGGGATATACAGTAATTCCTTACAGCTTGCTAAAGCATTGCAAGCTGTAAGCTGCACAACAGCAATAAAAGACTTCAAACCGAAGACCAGGCTAAAGCACGAAGCACCCTAAGAAGTCTGAAATTCAATTCAAACAAACTCCAGCGCACATTCAAAAGGATATTCACGCAGTTGTACGCGAATACAGGTCTGCTCCTTCCTCTCGGCTCAGCCTGCACCCACAGGCAAATCAAACTGTTTGTTTCTCCGAATCAAACCTCCTCCAAATGCTGAAGTATTTACCGAGCTCCAGCGTTGCCCCCTGAGTATCTACCACCGCGAGCTCCTGGTTCCCAGCAGTCCATTTTCCTCTACCCCAGGCTCCAGCAGACCCCTTACCTCTGGTGCTACTCTGCGGAGGGACTCTGAGCTCTGACAACTTTTTTTCTGGCAGAGCTCAGAAGCTGCTGAAGCCCGCCGTGCCGCTGCCCGGTCCGTCCCCAGCGGGGAAGCCCTGGGAGCCGGCGGCCAGCACGGCAGAGTGCCAGGCAAGCGGGAGGGACAGAGCTGGAGACAGATCTCATCAAAGGTAGGAGGCCTGGTGGGGATTAGAGAGGGAGATACACATCTAAATAATTCAGGCGCTAATAAAAGCTTGAGCTCTGTTCAAGACGTGAGGCGAAGCTGAATTTCGATGTATTTCAGGCTGCCATCAATGCAGTCTGCGGTGTTACTTAATAACCCGACACTGACAAGCCAACATTATTTTAAGAGTATTCCACATAAAGTTAAGGAGGAAAGTGGCTATGCCTAGTTTTGTATTTTTTTTAGCTTTAGGCTGAAATTCTATCAGGTGGAGATTTTGAGAACTTCAAGTCTGACCTCTGCAGGTAGGCTGCTGAAATAGGTACCGAATCTTCTGATCGCAAATCGTATACGAGACTTTTAGAAGCTGGAGTTATGGATCAGATGTACTACATGACATCAGGTTATCATCACTGCATCTCTAAAGGGGCATTTTTAACACACTACTATCTGTAGCATCACTCGTGGTACTTTGGTTCCTACAAATGTTTTCTTGAAAAATGCAGTGCAGCAACACTGGAAAAAGAACATCCAGCATAAACATTTTTCACCTTCAAACGTATTATGGTGTTTTGCTTCTGCTTTTTATTATCTCTCCCCCTTCTGATCCAATCTTCCACATGATCTGCTCTTTCCGAGCCATAGAAACAAACGTTACTTTGAAACTGATAACATCCATTTGCGTCTAAAAAAAAAAAAAAAGTTTTTAAATGCCCTTATTGGTGCCACCTTTTTCTAATCAGAACCAACCACTCTAACAAACTACCCTTTGTCCGGGGATCCCGTCCCCTCTGTTCCCACCAACCTACAGCACATGTTGCTATAGCTACCCTGCATGTCTATTTACCACACAAGTGATCAAAGGGAGCAGACAACACACATACATACAGGCACAAAAAACCTCGCCAGGCTTCCTACCGAGCAATGTCCAGCCACTAATTAACTGATACACTCCCAGCCTGCGGACTCTGTACTCTTTATTCTGCGCGGTACACACATACACACACAAAAAAGCAGCATTCTCCGAGATGCTCATTCTTTCCTTACAGACCAAACAAACAACAAAACGTCCCAGGATGAACTTTAAAAGAGACTTTCCTAAAGCAAGGCTAAGGATTACAGCACTCCAGGATAAGAACACAGCTTTTCTACCGAGGAACACATTAAGAATTTTAAAAGGTATGCAAAAGAAAATAGGAAATAAGAAACACATGCTAAGAACTCAAACAGCTGTAAGGAAAGAGGATGATTTTGAGGTTTGCATGTGTTTTGCACTGAAAATGTATACACCATTTACTCCCTTTGGTGAATTACATGCACACTAAAAGCTTTTGACTGCAGTCATGATAAGTAATTGTAAGGCTTTATGTGCCTCAGAAACACAGTTTTTCATTTTTAGGTGGCCTGTCAGTTAACAGTCGGTTTGCTAAACCTCTTTATGTGACAAAGGACTCAAGTCTGCCTCCATCAAAGTCAACGGGACTTCAACAGGATGAGGCCAAAATAAGAAGTTGCATTTGTTGTCAATGACACTCCTGCAGGCAGTGCTTCACAGATATGTTGTGGGGAAAAGCGAATGAAAATTAAGTATTGAAATTCATCAGACATCTGATTTTCTGTGAAGTAGGTTCAGGGAACTTAAAACAGAGCCCACAGTGCCCTCTCCAGTTCTGCAGCACATGGGGAATCTGGCCACAGCCACACAAGTGTGTCCAGTTACACGAAACTGCAGCTTTGCCACGTGAAGGCTGAGCATCTTCTCAGGAGTTTCCATCACTTGCAAGTTTCTTAGGAATTTCTTTTTTAAATAATAAACTGAACCAAGTACTCTGCAAAGCAGAAAATGTGTAACTTGCAGAGGAGTTTTTCCTGTCAGGTTAACTGATTTTTTTGTTTTGCAATCATGTTAGATACCTTTAAAAATTGCACTTCTGCTTCCTAACACTAGTCTAATAGCATGGTATTACACTCAAATGGATATACTTCCTGCGGATGCTTAAATTTTTACAGGTACACAGTGACCAGTGTACTTTTTCAGATGTCACATGTGCAGCAACAGGAGAGAAATTTTGTCATTTTTGTTACAGGAATTTATACGCGAGGTCATTCTATGAGACAGCAAGGAGGCACCTCTTGCTGAGGTTTTCAATTATCACCTAAAAAGGACTGCTTCTTTATACTATCTCATAAATCTGAACACAACATTTACACCAACTTCTGTCACCTGCTAAAGACCATTGGCCTGGCACAGTGGTGAAGTAGGTTGAATCTTATCAACTCAACAGGCTGCATATTACATTTCTACAGTAATTCCTGCACTTCTATTGGGGAAATTAATGCATTTGTCTTGCTATGTGCTATTGTTCAGTACCTACAAGGTGCCTTTGGGCAAGATCAGCCATCAGCATAATATACATTTCCTCCCAACACCCACAACACACCATCTGCTTGATGGTTAACTCTGCAACCCCCAAATTAAGCTATAGTTCCCACAAGGAGCCTCTCAAAGCGGGAGCCCTCGCTGCCAGGGCCTGATAAGAGTAAGGAGTTAACCCACCCCTTCACTGCCTTCTGGCCAGCTGATGTAAGGATGGGGAAGGGAGCACCAGGGAAGGGCAGGGAAAGCAACAGGAGAGGCAGGGAGAGTGCCTTGCAGGAAGGAAGAATAGGTTGGAAAAGCTCTCCGTTGCTCTGAATAGAAGAGCCGACAGAAAAGTCACCTTCTGCATATTCCTCTTTCCCATAATAACTTCAACCTAGAGGCAGGACCACAGGCCCCATCCACGCGTGACTTTCCTGCCACGAAGTGCTTGCTATCATGGATTTCCGAAGCGTTTTGTACGGTCAGTTCCCAGCTCATCAAAACCTTCAGTTCCCACTAAAGCATGAAGCCGGCTGCCGGGGGGCAGGGTGCGGTGCACCCAGTGGCTCAGCCCCACCTTGACTCCCTCGATTTATTCCCTCGGGCGCAGCCTTTCCCAGCCAAACTGAAAACATTTGCCCGCGACGAAACTAACCAAACCCGGAGAAATACTTCCAAATTGTTCGCTTGGCACGGCAAAGAGAAGCCGCACTCGCGGGCAGGTGTTTAAACAAGCTCTGGCAGCG